>NC_080672.1:234557829-234842914 GCF_030247195.1 Topomyia yanbarensis | reverse complement strand
TACTTGTTGTCGTATGAGCATCTTAATGTAGACTAATAAAATGTTGTCATACCACCATTATGATTATTTTCGATGCTCTACACGACAACATTGATATTAGTTTCGAGCGTAGTGCTTCTGATTTTCAGTAACAGAGGGGGGTCGGGTTTACCCAACAGTCGGATTTGCCCCACCTTACCCTATATATATATATATATATATATATATATATATATATATATATATATATATATATATATATATATATATAATATATATATATATATATATATATATATATATATATATATATATATATATATATATATATATATATATATATATATATATATATATATATATATATATATATATATATATATATATATATATATATATATATATATATATATATATATATATATATATATATATATATATATATATATATATATATATATATATATATACAGGGTGTTTGGTTCATGGTTAAGAATCTCTCGAGGGGTGATACACTGCCATATTTGGAGAAAAAAATTGTTCTACACATACCATCAAATCTCAACCGTTACAGAGTTATTGAACTTTTAGTGTAAAAAACTTATTTGTCTTAAAATACCTCTAACTTTAAAAGTATACTTTATATTTTATATGTTTGAGTTCCATTTGAAAGGTGAGAAAATTTCGCATTGAGGCATGCCCTCTCATGTTTCAGCTAATGAGTTTAAGTAGCCTTTTCAAAGTAATTTATTGAAAATTAAACAATTTTATACGATTTTTCGTTCATTTCTTGAAAATCCTAATAGTTAACCTCATCATTTTAATAATTCAGATTGTTAGTCTTGATAAGCTGCTTAATTCGTTCTTTGACATGATACACTTACCTTTTCTTATTTTCATGATTTTGGGTTATTCTACTTGGATATTTTTATCTCATTTTCACTAGTACCAGCTCTAATTGAAAAATTATGGCGCTTATTGTACTTTTTTTTCTTTTATTCGAAAGCCAGGAAAATTTTACAGTAAAAAATGTATTAATACCTTTCAGTTAAGTGAATTTAGTATCCTTTTAAAAGTAAATTAGTTTAAAGTTAGTGCTATTATTAGCATTTTCGTTATTTTTTTAAAATAGTAAATAATAAACATCACCATTATTATCATGGAAATAATGCATCTCAGCAAGTTCTACAGTTCTTTCTTTGACTCCATTCAATTATCTCTTTTGGTTTCGACGCAAAATCGTTTTTATCACATCGTTTCATATGCAAAAATAACGATTTCGAACCCACTACATTTGTGGAGAGCCCATGCTGTGTTAACTATCAAATAGCAGCAAAATGAAAAGAGATATAGACAAAGTGTCTAATAAAAAGTTATAGAGAACATTAAGGGGCATGAAATGAACAATAGTAACGATAAATTTTATTGATTAATAATTAGAATAATTAAAAAACTCTTCAAGAACACAAATTTTGAGTTATTTCGTTAGTAAAAAAATCATTTAGTACACTTAACTAAAAGATATTTGTACATGCATTGATAGGACATTTTCTCAGCTTTCCAATGAAATCTTGTAAATAACGATATAAAGCATATTTTTTAGATTAGTGTCTTTTAAGCACTTGCAAGTCGGTTACAGGAAAAGTATAGTAATGAAATTACAAAGAAATGAGAAGAGATAGAAATATGACGTCCAAGAACAAATTATGAATCGTCCTAAAACCCAACTTTTGGATAATGGATATTGCTATAATCATACTTCATTATTTCGAGAAAATTAGCAAAAACCTCCTCAAAAACACTAACTTTTAACTACTTTACAGCTAAAAGGTAATTAAAACTAATTACTTAAAAAATATGAGAACATCATTCAATAGGAAATTTTCTCACCTTTCGAATGGAACTGAAACATTATAAATGCAAAGTATACTTTTAAAGTTAGAGGTATTTTAAGACAAATAAGTTTTTTACACAAAAAGTTCAATAACTCTGTAACGGTTGAGATTTGATGGTATGTGTAGAACAATTTTTTCCTCCAAATATGGCAGTCTTTCACCCCCCGAGAGATTCTTAACCATGAACCAAACACCCTGTATATATATGGGGCATTCCACGCAAAATTTGCCACAAAGAATTTTTTTGCACAGATAATTTTTTTCTCGGTTTAGTAGTCAAAAATATTCGACACGTATTTTTTTATTTCAACATAGTAGGCGAGACTTTCGAGATTTTTTGTGTTTAATTTCACCATTTGAAAACAACCTACTTTTTTCAATCGCTCGTACTGTTAAAACTAAAGAAGATACCTAAAAGTTCCCAAGACATGAAATGTGCACCTTTTTCATAGCTTTCGGATTAAGTATAATAATACTTACTCAACGTATTGGTTTTATGGAAAATATTGAAAAGTTTAAAACAAATCTATTTTTTTCAAACTTGGACATGATTTTTTTTCTTTTTCTTATTGCATAAAATGGGAAAATCATTTTTCTTGATGCCATAAAAATTTGGGAGTGGGCAATTAAATACTATATGAGATATGAATTTTTCAATAGCACCTTGCGTGCGAAAAACGTACCGCCACGCGCTTCGCTCGTACTGAGACTTGGGTGTATGAAGTTTAATCCACCAGCGCGTT
The DNA here is from genome assembly GCF_030247195.1 of Topomyia yanbarensis. Lineage (NCBI taxonomy): Eukaryota > Metazoa > Arthropoda > Insecta > Diptera > Culicidae > Topomyia > Topomyia yanbarensis. The sequence goes on along the minus strand of NC_080672.1, from coordinate 234,840,297 downwards.
GTGTAAAACACACTTGCGATTAACTTTACTATTTATTGCATTTAGATGTATGTTTAATTTCAGATTTATTTTGTCTTAATCATTTAAAAGTGTTGCCGGAAGAAAAGATTTTCAGTTTTAATTTGAAGTCCACGTTCGTCTCAACATAGTGAAATGATTTTGGTCCAGGTATGGCATTTTTCGAAACAATTCTGTCGATTTTTCTCTGCTCTTGCATCAGAATAAATTGGTTCGATTGGCACGTTTCCTATGTTATTCTGAGATTTGAACTTGAAACATTGCGTGACAAAGCAGCTTTCCTTGCCACATCGTACGACTCAGTTGCGGTCCACATTTGATCTTCATTGATCATTTGTAAACTGGCTCGACAAATAATGGCTTCGTAGCAAGCACCTTTTCCATGGGCTTTTGTGCGAAAATGTCACTGTGTGGGGTGAATGCAGTCAGATTTGTGGTGAAAAAAATTAATACAACGTTTCACATTTTTAAAATGTTGACGAACACCACCAGAAAAATAAATGCAAACATTCAAGGTTTTCAAAAAGAATGGAGTTAAGAGTACGACGTAGAAACGATAGGTAACTAAACTGAAAACAAGATTGAAAAAGCGCCAGAAACTGCAAGAATCTCTCTTCAGCAATCATTTATCGCCAGAATACAAATATCATTTTAATCATTTTAAAAATTATCTCATACAAAGATATTCCCAATTGTTTTATATTATAAAATCAACATTGAGTATAAAACAATAATAATCTAAAACAAACATAACGCATTAGCTGTGTATGTTTTACTTTAGGGGGACGTCCGAAGTAAAGTGCTTAAACCGAAAGTGATTTTGGTTTACGATTTTGAAGGTAAGGCAACAATGGACCGCTTTTGTAATGTTAAGTTTTATTTATACATTCATTATGCACGAGAAAAAAATGCAGTCACACAGAACCACACACTGAAACAGGAAATTCAATAAGATTTTTAAAATTTGGACTATTATTTACTCGATTAACAAAAAAAAAAATGGTTTGAATTTTGGAATATGAAATAGCCTTATAAAATCCGAAAAATCTGATATTTTTATGTAAAATTCATTCATTTTTCTTAAAAATAATGAGAGAATTTTTTGTTATTCATTTTTCCGTGGTTCATCGACTGGCTACACATATTATGCATCCTCATAAAAAAATCAAGTCAATCCGTTGAATAGTTATTATTGTTTATTTTTATTTATTTCTAATAAATAATGAAGTTAATTGCAAGTGTGTTTTACACAACGCGGTAGTGTGTAAAATCTCATACAGTCAAACCTGAGTACGAGCGAAGTGCGTGGTGGTACGTTTTTCGCGCGCAAGGCGCTATTGAAAAATTCATATCTCTGTAAGTATTTAATTGCCCACTCCCAAATTTTTATGGCATCAAGAAAAATGATTTTCCCATTTCACCCAATAAAAAAAAGATAAAAAATCATGTCCAAGTTTGAAAAAAATCGATATGTTTAAAACTTTTCAATATTTTCCATGAAACTAATACGTTGAGTAAGTATTAATATACTTCATCCGAAAGCTATGAAAAAGGCGCACATTTCATGTTTTGGGCACTTTTTGGTACCTTCTTTACTTTTGACAGTACGAGCGATTGAAAAAAGTAGGTTTTTTTTTCAAATGGTGAAATTAAACACAAAAAATCTCGAAAGTCTCGCCTACTATGTTGAAATTAAAAAATACGTGTCGAATATTTTTGACTACTAAACCGAGAAAAAATATTATCTGGGCAAAAAAAAATTTTGTGGCAAATTTTGCGTGGAATGCCCCATATATATATATATATATATATATATATATATATATATATATATATATATATATATATATATATATATATATATATATATATATATATATATATATATATATATATATATATATATATATATATATATATATATATATATATATATATATATATATATATATATATATATATATATATATATATAGATATATATATATATATATATATATATATATATATATATATATATATATATCGATTCCGACAAACTGAGTCGAATGGTGTACGACACTCGGCCCGGGCTGGGATAAGCTTCATGATATGAACAGTGATGGCATAGCCTTCCTATATGAGAAAGGCAAAATAGCTCAATTTGGTGTATTTGTATTACTTTTGTTTATTGGTTTGGTTGACCCAAATCTTCTTCAGTTGGGTTTATTTGATGCGGCTTAACAAGTTAGTTTGACTCAACAGTGGTTCTTTTATATTTAAAAAAAAATGTAATATATGTAAGAGACAAGAACTCAAGTACAATTTGTTTCTGTCCGTTGAACCTTGTGAAAGTAGTTTGCTGTGGTACGTTGCATTCCTATTTTTGATGGTGATTTACTTTCAGTTATCGTTGTTGTTCACGTGCATGTAGCTATTGCTACTCATTACTGTTTAACACAATCTCTCTATTATGTACAGCAGGGCAACGATATATTAGAATTGTTCCTGTATCATGAGAAACTAGAAGTACTCTTGAGCAAACAGAGAGAAAATCGTTCCGTTCTCTTCTTCGCAAATGCGAACGCATTCCCAACTAATAATATATTTTAAATAGCCGTTAGAGCGGGTAAAGCATTGTTTTCGAATGTTATGCCAGTTAATCTGTAGTTATTGATTCTCCGGTATCAATTGCGGAACGATTTTTAGTTTTTGCTCAATGCGACGACGAGATAGACCGAAGTAGATAAGTTTTTCGGTTTTGGCGAATGGTTTTCCGAAGTGCACCTTGTAGTTACATAGCTGGCTCGTTGGGGTCTGGCGTGGGGGCGCACAACGTTGGTTGCCTACGTTTCCACTGCGATCAAAAGTTAGGTAGAAAGGTATAGGTACGGTCAGTCGCAAGTATCCTTCCTAACGGAATGCATTGCTTTGTATTTCTAAATGAATCTTTCAATGTTTATCGATCTGATTATTTAGTGTACTGTACTTCGTACTTCGATTATTACCATATACTGTAAACTTTGTATTTGACGATGTCATATCTGACGTCGTTTGCATATTGTTCTGAACTATGAAGCGTTCTACCTCGGCTATATCCTAAACTAGCGGACATACTTTTAGTTGAGACTATCGTTGCATATACGTTAATGGAGCAATTGAAATATGCGCATTTATGCGAGGGACAGATTGCTGATGAATAAATGTTCCCTAGCATGATGAATAACCCATTCATAAATGGATGTTTGGGACCGTATATAGAAGGCTGAGCTAGTGTTTTTTTTTTTCGAATTGAGCAGAACGATATTTTTTTAGGTATTTACTTATTGTTATGTCTGTTTGTTGGTGGATAAACTTCCAATTGTGATCAGTATAACATTATGCGAATGTTGATATGCTGTATATGGGTCCCTTACGTAAGCTTAAGCTATGTTTTCACATTCTGATTACTCAGTCATGCTGATGAGTTAAGTAGAAAGGTTATGTTAGGAACACCAATGCATCGAAGGCTTATTTAATCCTCTGAAAATATTTATGAAAATTATCATTTGTATGCCATACTAGATTAATTTCATTAGGCACATTAGAAGCATTTGTATTTTACAATCATTTGTTTCACTAAAACACAACTGCCACCATCCAGGGTCGATTTTTTCATCCGTAGGTATCTATAGCATGAATTGTAAATTTCACATCATTACCTTATTCTTAGTTGTACAACTTTCGTAGAAGTTGCACATCGCGAGCCGCTTTTCAGCATGCGTCATTAAATTGTCTTTAATAACCGAATGTTTTAAATTCAAATCTGGGGCCCTATTCTCACAGTCACGTCACTTAGTGGCTAGAAGAAAATTTCCTTCTAGTCACTAGGTGACGTGACTGTGAGAATAGGGTCCCTGTTATTTTTCGATTAACCCATCTGGTTCCCGGAAATTAATAATTGTAAGTTTGGTATCTTTTTTCAAAACTATACCTTAAACCAATCCTCAAAACGGCCAACTTATAGAAATTTACCAGCATTAGATACGATATGAATGAAAAAATCGTTTATTCCAGATCGTGTCAGGCAAGCAACTTCAACAAGCATTAAAATAACACCATACATAAATGAAAAATACCATATTGTTCACTTTTTTCTATCAAATAATAATAAATTTTTATGTAAGCATGCTAGCAAGCATGCTCAAAAGATTCACTCTTTTGCTCAGCATTTACTCAGGATTGTTCGGTTTTATTCATACGGAATCAGATGTTCGAAAAGCAACCACTCAAATAGAGTAAACAACTGTCAAAGCAAAATCTTTATTCATACAAACTTGAGCAAATATTCAACGAAGCTGCTCGAATCTCGAAAAGCTGAGCAAATGCTAGTTTTTATTCATACGGCTTAATTTCTATGATTTTATGAATAAAATAAAAAGTACATTAAAAAAGAAATCAAAGTTTTAAGCATCCTAGCAATATATCTTTGCGAACACTCTGTAACTATTTGTGCCATTTATATTCAATTTTCCTTCAAACAAACTTATGATCATTACAACAACTGACCTGCCAGAATCTTATACCAGTTGAATTATTTCTAGAGTTAATTAATATTTTAATCTGATGTATTCCAAATTTAAGTCGTATTATTTTCTGATTCGCGGCCATATTTTGGAAAATTAGATATGGTAGATATATGTACCGGTGGTTCAGAACTATTGATGCATATGCCAAAAATCGAAATAAATATTTTAATCACCAATGTGTTCGCAATAAATTTCAAAATATTTTGTATTTAGATGCTTTATGTGATTTTATTCTTATTGGAGCATCGCACATATTTAAAATCAATTATTTGATCTTAGCTTAAGATATTTGTGGAGCTAATTTCTAAGCTGTTGACATTTTGATTCAATTTGTTGACCACGAGTGTAAAAAAATGATAAAATATTGCATTTTACGATCTATATCCAATTATCATTTATTTAGATGTATCCCCTAAAGCAATAATTTTCTTCCGTTATTTACTTTCTTTGATGTGAGATACGATAGATATATGGGCAATAATACGTGAAAATATGTTATTGATTTATAATTCTTATTGCAATTCTGTTTATATTTCACAAAAACAACTTTGATCTGAATTGCGATTCGAATCGATTCAATTTATCCAAACGTGTTCTACTGTAACCCTTTGATGTGCAATTGGAATCAAGCGTGTAGAGAGAAAAAAAGAACCAGGAATTCGAAAATGCGTTTAGATATACACGGTAAAAAAAACTTTACCCATTTTATGTATTCAATTTGCCCATTTTCGAAAGTTGTTCGAGGTGTCAAAAAATAGGTATTTTTTCATACTATGTTGCGTTTCGGCTTCGCCTCATCAGAAACCGACACTAGCTTATTGTCGGAATAGATTAGCGCCGGCTTGACGCAAATCCCTTAAAACTAAAACACACTATGTGTTTCAATCGAACGACTGATCAAACGTGATGTCCCGTTCGAGCAGAAGTTCTGTTTATGCCGATGAGACACAGTGAAGCCGAAACTTGAAAAAAAATATATATAGCAGGTATTTTTTTGCTTTTTAATGCTCATAAAACAACGGCTGTTTAGACTTCTGAAGATGTTGTTAATATGCGCCAGTTCGGAATTTTCAGAGCAGCCAAAAGATCCAGCCATCAAAAATATAACCAGTTGGAGGTTTTATTTTGTTAAGTAGTTAAGGAGACAATAATGTGAAATAAATGTTACTTTCTTTTTTTAACTCAGAAATAATTCTATTGGCAGTATTTTTCATTCTGGCGCGATTTTCATGAATGGGTATTTTTAACGCATTTTGCTGTGACAGTTCTGCGAAAAATAATGGGTAAAACATACCCAGGTTGACGTACAAGATCTGTATTCATTTATTGGTACGAACTCTTTACCCAGTTAATGGGTTAATCCACTTTTATTGAAAATGCGTAGTTTTCTACGCATTAATAGGTACTTTATTTTATCAGTGTAGTTCGACAGTGCTTGTCTTTAGTACCTGATAATCTAACTTATTTATAAAGATTTATTGCGAGCAAAGATTGCCATATTTATCCAGAAGAAAGCCGAAGAGAGGATTGAAAATAACGAAATGTGTGCAAGAGAAGCATGACAATTTTTTACATATTTTTGTCTTCTTCTGGTAGCATGATGCTGTCATTTTCATTGCAGCGTTCTGATCAGCAATATACGGCAATGTTAAAAAAAACTGTACAATGAAGTTAATTTAAACTTCACCGTTGATGCCATTCTCGATTTGGCTTCAGGCGTTACAGCACTATAGTGCACGAAGAAAATGAGCTTATTTCGAGAATTTTTATTGCTCAAAAAGGTGAATTGGGTCATTAAGCTATATATAGTTTTCCGTTCCATTTGAGAAATTTTAGGTGCAATATACATAATATAAAATTTTTTCAAAAAAAATTCGTTGTAATACGTAAAAATGATTTTTTTGGTTTTTCAAAATAAATCTTATGTAAACATACAACCATACATAGGAAAACTGCGGTTGTTTACATCTGGTCTATCAAGACAACACCCAAAATGAAAAAAACTATATATGCATGGTGTTATGTCAAATAAAAATAACCCTGCAGGAAAACCGGAAAAACATGTATAGAGTTCTATGCAAACGATTTCACCCACACTACTTGGGGGGTTTGTTTTCCTCCAGCTGTCATATATAAAACTGCCAGCCAATTTAAACATTTGAATTAGCTCTCGTAAAGTATTTATAATGGTGTTGAAATGCACTATGTCGCTGTAAAACCTATTTCGGGGGACGTACAATTCCGGTTGGTCACATTCCATCATGAAAATAATCCGACCGAAAATTTATTTTCGATTTGTTTTCCCCCATCTATGACAGGTGGAGGAAAACAAAACGTTGAACACACTAATACAGTTACAGATTGTCAAGTAATCCAAAGAGAATAGTGAAAGAGACGAAGAGTGAAAATCAGTCAAAACGGCAACACTCCCTTTATGATGATTTCAACACTAGAATTTTGGCAACCGCTTCTACAGGCAGCACTTTAAATGACTCCTATTATATTTTGAAAACAAACCGTATGTCGATCGATGGATTTGTTTATCAAACGATGTGCATTTCGAAACAAAGAGATGAAATAATTCTAAAGCTTATTTTTACTCATACATATACTCTAGAATGCACCTTACAATCACGATTGAGCTAAATTCTGACGAAAATTCAAATTTCTTTTTTGATAGAAGTACAATACTTATCTCCTCCAACTCAGGCATGAGTAATGTTTATTTACATTGCACGATTGGTCTGCTCAATAAGGTATTTTTGGCTTCACACTATTCGTCTCTTTCCCTATTCTCTTTGAAGTAATCTATTCATTTTTTCTGACAGGCAGCGATGCCAGATTTACAGATATGTCTGTATTCGCGTCATCGAAGGTACGGTGTCGCCAGCTACAAAAGTTGTGCCTGTGGGTGATGCAAATGTAAACAAATGGCGTTAATTTTTCGTCAGTTTTCAAATGGACCATTTTCATATTTTTAAGAATATTGAGTTAAGTGAATAAGTGAAAGGGGTTAAATAGACTTCCGCTAAACCTTTCTACTAAACCACCAAACCTTTGTTGAAGCTTTTTCGCAGAAAATGTGGAATAAGAATTTAACGTTTTAGCATAGGTTTTCCTCTTGGTTGTGATTTTTAATATACAAATATATTGAAACGTCATTTTAATGGTATGAGTCAATAGAGCATCAGCCCAATAAAGCATAACGGATATAGTTTGGTAGTTTTTTGCTAGAGAACGTGAAGAAAAATTTTTATAAACTGGTCGAATTTCACTGGAAGTAAAACTATTAAAGACACTTGTGGTTCTGAACAGAAGTATGAACATTCGGAATCGACCGAATTTTGACCGGTGTGTATTGCTCCTGATGACAAGCGGAAACATCTGCCCAGCCAAAAACTACCTAGATAGCGTTCAACTGCTCAAAACCCACCCGTGTTTCTTTCAAGCAAACTATATGCAAGTATATAGTTCTAAAATCTTATTCGCCATTACTGTGATATCCTCTCCGTGGTTAAAGATATTCGTCTGCGTGGTTAAAAACAGCAGATATCCTGCTCATCAGTATACTTTTCATTTTGTTCCATATAGGGGAAGATAAACGCACCCCCTAAGGAAATATGATCATAACTCAGCTATAGAATATCAATTGGAAGAATTTAAATAATGTTATCGTCTAGTCAACATTTTCCTCTGTAATCACAATAATAACGCTTTGCAAAGTATTCAAAAACATGAAAAATATTCAATATTTTGATTTTACGCGCGACATGGCGCACTTTTGAGTGAAACGTCGAAAATGTCAAAAAAATCAACACAAAATAGTTAAATAATAATAAAGGCAAGCAATAAAAAATTTAATCCTGCGTACGGGATTGGAGAAATCAATTTTGAATATACTGTGAAAATTTCAAAGCGATCAAAAATCATTTGTTCGAGTTACATTTCCGGCCTGCTAAAAAGAGTGGTTTCGAGAAAAAACACGGTTCAATTTTGCAGTACACATGGGATATACATGAGAGGCGTTGCGGCAGAATTGAAACATTTATGAATTGTTTTCGTGTTCCATATTTGGGATATCATTTTTAACATCCTAAAGCACATTTTAAACTAATAAATAGAAAATCGATTGTTTTAAAATTCTACAGTGGTGTAACCACTTAAAAAAATTATTATTTAAGATCCATAATTAACTAAAACGTTATTTTGCTAATAAGCTTATTATGTCTTATTATTATAATTATATCGTCTATGGAACAGAAATCTGACATTTAGCCTGGTGGGGCTTATTATACCATCCTACCCAACTACTCTACTAACCATGCATATAGAATTTGGCAGACCTACTTTGATGAAAATAAGGTAATTCAAACTATCAGCACGATTAACCAATCAAGCCTGAAATACCAAAAATCCAGTAATTTTAATTAAAAAAAAATTACAATTAGTTACTTCCTATAGTCTGTGATCTGTCTGATAATGAATTGATAATTAAAAATGTACTAATTGGACCAGATACTGGATGCATACAGTGAATCTTCAGGAGACACCTCGACGAAATGCGGTGTAAATCATATCACAAAATTTCTTGAACCAATCGTTCTGAATTTCTCACAGTTCTTCTTCTTCAAATCATAGCCCAGGCAACTACAAGAGCTTTGTGCAAAGTGCTTAATATTATTATTTTACAATGTTAATCGTTCTTTTAGCAATAATCGGACTTTGGTTTCAAAGTGCTACGAAAAAATCGAAAGCGACCAAAAAAATAAAAGCTCCCTTAATTACTTGTGAAATGCTGTGAAAAACAACTGTCCAAATGCCTCAACGTTTGGTCCAGTAGATTTTGAGTTATGGTTTATACCGCAAAACAAGTTTTCGATATGGCGCCTGACTGAAAAGACAAACAATCTTTGCATCGAAAAAAAATAAAGTATTCATTTTTTGCCGATAATACCTTACATAACCCCACTTAAGTTCCGACACGATTTTGGCGATTCATTCAACTTTTTGCGTCATTTTGCCAAGTCATCTGTCTAGTCTCAGCTTTCACAACTCTTTCATACCCTGTGCATATCTGTTGTATAATTAAGAATTAAACGAAAATTTGTACTACAGCGGAAATGCAAATTGTTCAAGATATGCTAGAAAATTATAAATTGCGAAACAATATAAGCAAGCTCCGATAACATTTAAAAAACGATCAAAATGAAAATATTTGTAGCAGCTTGTTTGCTGTCATAGTCAAAAGTGTTACTTAGGCTACATGGTATGGCTTCATTTACAATTTTTTATTCAATCTTAGTTTTGAACTCTGTCGAAAGCAGTAAAAATATAAATAAACTTCCACTTGCTTATTGTGTTCTTTGTGAGAAGATATAACTAGAAAAGGGTACAAATTGTGATTATATATTCTTTTGTTTTCCTCTTGTTAAAATAACTAAAAAATTGTGAGCAAATTAAACTTCATTCATTTTGATAGCCATAAAAAATAGCGCGTAAAAAAACCTGAGTGTACTCTCCTATATAAAATACTACGCTGCTGAACAGTGCAATAACTACAGAAGCACGTTGTCAGATGCCTTACTGATAAAAATCATATAACCGAAATATGTATCACATATAACCGAAATATGAAACATATGAAAGCCAATAGGCTCTTTACCTGCGAGTGTGTGCAAATGCCAACGTTGCCGAAAATCGATAGCGCTTATTGCATCGCCCGGAGACGATGTTGCTCGTATGCGATATTAGCAACAACTGATTTAAACGGACATGCGTCGCTTCTATTTATGACTTTTCGTGTTTGATTGAGCCATTAAGATGCCCTCTAATGACGGCTGTGTCTGAGATATCTGCCTCACGAATGGTAATTTTCCCTTTTTTCATGAACTTTTTAATTTTATCAATTTCCAAAAGACTACTTTTATTGGGGAGATATTAAATTATTACCAATATTTAAGCTAGGTGTTTCTGAATCGGTTGGTGTATGACATCTAGTAATATCCGAGTTATAAGCGTGCAAACCTTACATATTTTTGTTACATGGGAGATAGTTTAGATTTTAGAATGACACCTAGCCCCAGATAGCGGAGTAAGACATTTTTAATGTCAAAATGTATTCTACTGATGTACTGGAAATGTACTGGGTTTGGCTTCCGTTCTGGCAAGAGCTGTAGTGATGCGTCGCTGTAGCGGGCTGTACGGCTTGTACAAATGTAAATATACCGAAAAAAATGTAGTTTACCGGTACCTTTGGCTTCCCTGGCCATAGGTAAACTAACAAACGAAATTAATTTTCATCTCTGAATCCAAATATAAAATTTCGTTCTACGGTTTGTTTCAAAATGATTCGACTTCTGCTAACCTACAATATAACTCTTCGATGCGGCGTTTTGAAATGAGCGTGTAGCACCTTCTAGATTTAGGAAGATAACGAATATTAAAAAAATGCATTTAAAATTCAATTAAACCTGTTTTTCGTACGGGTTGAAACTTGCTTACTTGTCCACATATGATTTGTGTGCATCATGGGCCATAATATTGCACATGAAGCTCAAAAAGTTGATTCAAATTATTGAGATGTATCCAAGAGGAACATGGCGGCCTTTTGCACTGTTTTCGTTTGGCTTCAGGATGCAGCAATTTCTGCAATGACAGGTACTAATGTTTTGGGCCGGACTAAGACTATCAGCACCGGTGCGTAAGCAAATGCGGGTGTATTTTGATTACGCTAAACGATAATAATATATTTAGATACCCGTTTTCGCACAGGTTGTTGGTAAATAGGTTGCCAAAATAATAATCTGTTTTCACACCGGTAGTTGTTATTATAGTTACGTTACATTTTTTTGCAATCATGCAATAGAGTTTTTTTTTGTCGTGACTAACGACTTACCATTCAATATGGGGGCTCCTTTTCAAAATTTCGGAAGGAAAATGATGTAAGATTTTGAACGCTTAAATCTTTTGTTTTACTGAATGGATTTAATCAATTTCTTCGGTATTTTGTCGAAAATATTTGTACCAATGTTGTATTAAATTTTGGAATATGTAGGACATTCATTATCAATGGAAAAATAGTGTTTTGAAAAATCGAAAACGACTCGGAAAAGTGAAAATTTTCAGCCCATCCCGCACAGAGCCGTCAATATGGTGCACCAACCGAACAATAAAATGATGAAAAGTTTTAAATATAGGTCCACTACATGTTTGTTCCTATGATTATTCGTATTGGGTTGCTTGACGAGAGTAGTTGGTGGGGGAAAGCCGGCACATTCGTTTTGGTTATGCCATTTGAAGCCGGATGGAAAGGAAAAGCTCATGCACGGCACGAGAACGAGCGATAGTAGTGCATATTAGCGAAAGCATTATGTACATTTTGAACCTTAATAACATGCCGTATGTTCATTCTAATTTCAGTGAAAATGAATACAAAGCTCACGCGCATGCATGATGTCGGTTTTGTGTCAGACCGGACTAAGCAATATTACATTGATATAGAGGAAAACGTGTACAAAGATTAAATCTTTACATTCTTTACGGTATTATTCGCAATGGATTTATTCCATAATTCATGCTAATGATAATATTTTTCAAATCTGGCGCATATGAAATGTAGCTGAAGAAGAAATTTTTGATTCAATCCTTTCATCATCTCATCTTTTGAGATTTTACTACTTAGTCCGGTCTGACTTTATACCGATCATATAGCACAATGGTGAAATAGGTAAGAAATCACAAATGTCGGTTAGCCGCATGCTACCGCATGGTTGTTTGTGCAGAGCCACGTGTTTCTCCATTGATGATTTATATAGTCTGACTGTTCATTTGAATAATTCATTCTTTCCGATATGTTATTATAGTTACTAAACTGCCTGGGCGTTCATTAATAAGGAATGCCGTTGAGGTGGAGCTTCCATACTGCATTGTCAGTAGCTTTTCGTAAGTTCTTGAGAGATGAAAATTTGGTTACCCACCCACTAATGAAGAATAAATAGACGATAAACTGCTTGCCGGGGAAATAAACACACAATTCAAATGTTTATATCTATCAGGCTTATGATGTCAACTTGTGAGAATTATAGGTACATAAATTAGTGATTCTCTATTATATGTTCTTCCAAGACTGACTGCTGAAATATGCTTTCTACAATGTGATTCTGTAAATGTTTGGGAGAAGAATTCTTCACTCTATGTTTGAATGAAGAATTTTTCTCCCAAATATGTACAAAAAATGACATTTTGGAAAGCATTTTTCAGCATTGTATGCATATGTAGCATTAGTCGTTTGTTCGATCTAGTAAAAGCTTTTGCCAAATCGAGAGAGATTTTGAAAATGGTTATAGTTTTTAAACATCCGTGTTTGTTTTTGCAGATATATGTTTCCCTACAGCTTATTTATCTTTTTGGGTGATGAATTCGTTATTGTTGCTGGCTTGAACATTTCGAATAGAAATTCGTTCAGTATAGGTATACTCTTCGTATAAAGTATGGATTGTTGCAAGAACCGGTCAAAACCGCCTACATAGTGTTCACCGCCGCCCATAAAGAAAAATGGGAAATACAGAGCAGGTTTTACTGGGGCATGCATCACAACAAACGAAATATTCTCGATTCGACTAGTCTTTCAAAAATGTTGCAATTACAACGTGCCACCTGTTTATAGATTTCAAAGCCGCGTATGATACAATCGATTCAGATCACGAATATGGCTTTCTAGCTAAACCGACATATTTGATCAAATCGACTATGGATCGAGTGATGTGTTACGTCCGAGTATCGGGGACACTATCAAGTTCTTTTGAAACTCAGAAAGGACTACGGCAAAGTTATGGAGCCTCTTATCTAATGTTTAATATCTTCTGGAAAAATGCGGCAATAAATTGTAATAAATATGTACACGAGAGCAAAGAAACATTACACCTTATGCTCATATGCTCGGTTCTAAACCAGGAGGCGTGATATAGGATCATGTCAATTATTATTTCAACACTCTAATAATCAGACCTCGAAAGCGAAATTTCCAACTCGTTGCATCTTAGCAGTTTAGAAAATATTGCAAACTACTATTTTTTGGGCTATCTAGACTACTGTATTACTACTACTGCATTTAGATGCGACCAAAGTTGAATTTTCTACGACTAAAAAGTCGGTGCAAGTACTACAAAACACTGAAAATTACAATTATGTCGAAGAATTTGAATCTATCGTGAATAATCATGAATGATAAAACCTTACATTATTTGTATGTGAGCGAAACATTTCTAGAAGACCGTTGATAGTTTCCCATGTAAGGAACAAAAATATCTTCACAATACAATACAGAAAATTTATCTTCACTGGATTTATTATGAAATTAGTATGTATTTGAGTGAGACATTTCTACACTATTGCTGATAGTTTTAACTCAATGAGCTATTATATCTTCATAGATAGTTCAGAAAATTTTCTTATTTTCAATTCAGATTTGTTGTTTGGCCGAGTCTCATATACCAATCGACTGTGTGTGTTTTTTTGTTTTTGTTTTTAGATGATAGCAAAAAACTTCCAAAAAAAGCCATGAAACTGCAAGAAAAATATATACAAAACTCTAACGTCTCAGAGAACTGGTTTGTGTAGCAACCCGAGTCGCCAAAAACCACTACTCTTGCCCAAAACCTGAGTCCTCCCCGGCACTACCTTACGGAATTACTTCGGGGAGGGGGTTTTTATGAGCATAACACCCACTCTAATTCCACTACTTAGCAGTTAGTTTCTTCAGTAGGGTTACAGCACTACTCCTCGACGGTGATGTGTTCTTCACCATCAACACAGACTGGCAATTTCTGCATGGTAGTCAGAAAGCTAGCAATGGGTCGAAACTATTTTCTCTTCTCCTACGAAAACGGGGCGGCAAACTTCAGTGTCTAATCTACCTAGCTCTTCCCTTATGCCACTCTTCACCGAAACTTTCTTCTCGAACCATTCAGCGCCACTTACTCGTTCAGCTCCGGACTTGTTCGCAAACTACTCGATCCAGTCCCCAATGATGGATATGGCCTAGTCCGAAGGAGAATTCCTAAGCGAGATTCTCCCGATACCGAGCGGTAGATTTCTCCCGATGATGATGTTCGTTTCCGCGAGCCAATTAGCTCCCCGCTTTGTTCCGATCTACTCGATGTAGCCCCAGCGATGGACCTAGTCTACTCTACAGACCAGCCAGTAGGTGCTAAGGTCCATCCAGCGATTCCGGGTGGAGCGTAACTTCCGGTTCGCTGGCGTAATATACAGTAATGTAATTGATGACGGAATGAGACAAACTTCAACTCGAGTATTTCCGAGAGATCTGGTTTTCCCAGCATTGGTTGTGCTTTTCTTGCACTTTAATTTGTTTACCGAAAAGTTTGCCCGTTTAAAAGTTATCGGTGTTGGAAAAAGAGCTATTTTCAATCAAGAAACGTTAGTCTAAACAATGCTCTAGAACATTTATATAGTGGAAAATATTCTAGAAGAAAACTTATGATGAAAAAACTGCTTTTAAGGGGCCTTTCACAAATAATTCCATATATTTCAAAAAGCATAAAAGCTAGAGAGTTTAAGTCTTCAGGTAAAATGTTTGCAATGAGTTTCTCCAATAGTTTACTGAAGTAAGTGTTTGTCTATCTGAATTATTGCAGAAAATAAATTTCGTAACTTACTACTAGAGGGATTAATCATCAGTCCGATAAGACAGAAAGAAGGGGAGTTTTTTCTCGAAAACACCACATTGCTAAAGTCAACAGTTTTGATGCAATCTAAAAAAAACTCCTTTTTTGCTCTTTGGGACCACAGTGCAGTGCACGCTTCGATGCAATCACGTGCCCTCAACGGTGATCTGTATCCGCTGTACCGCTTTGGAGTTGCTGACCAACAACTTGTGGTGAGCTATTTGCAGCTTGATCCCGTTCATCCAGCTCTCGATCGCGTCTATTGTCTCCGTCACCGAGAACTCCACTTCTTCAAGTGTCTCACCCATCACCATTAGTTACATGTCGTCCGCGAAATCCAAGATTTTCACTTTCCTGGGCAGCCGCAGAGTTATGACCCCATCGTATATCCCGTTCCAAAGAGTTGGACCAAGAATGGAGCCTTGAGGAACGCACGCTGTGACTGGCATTGACTTCTGCACTTCGCTCGTCTCGCGCAGCAGCACTCTGCTCTAGAAGTAGCTCTTCAGGATCTGGTATAGATAGTTGGGAACCCTCATTCTGCCGCTGCAGCAATGGCTGTCCACTTGGCGCTGTTAAATGCATTCTTAACATCTATCATGATCACAACCCAGGATCGATATCCTCTTCACTTCTGTTTGGATGCCTTCTAAGCACTCTTAAACATTGTTAGAATTGCATCCACTGTTGACGCTTCTTGCGCAATCCGAACTGCCTCTTAGTTAGTCCGCGCTTTCCCTCCGTGCATTTCATCAACCTGTTAAGGATGATTCTTTCCAGGAATTTTCCGAGTGTATGCAGCAGACATAAGAGGCCGGATCGTCCGGTGGCTGCAGTACCAGATTCTATACCTTCCAAATTTCGGGGAGCCTTTATTTAAACACTTCTGCAGCACCATCCTGAACACGTCCGGATATGCCAGGATCGCAGCTTTCAGCGCCACGTTTAGTGTTCTATCCGGACCGGAGGCTTTCTTTGATTTCAGACACTTCGATGCTTTGTCGAGCTCATCGTTACTTACCGATCGTCTGTGTGTGCTCCTTCTTCTTCGCCGTATGGTTTTGTTGGCCAGATAGTTGCATCGTGCTTCGGGAAAAGACCCTCGATAATTATATTCAGCTTACTCGGGCACATTTTGGCTGGCGTCGTCAAACCCTTCATTTTCGCCATCACGACTAGGTACGCGTCGCCCCAGGTATAAGCGTCTACTTCTCGTCACAGCCCTGTGGGGCAATCTGATTTTTTAAGTCTCTCAGGTTACTCTCCAAGCTCCAGGCGTTGAAGTAACCACCAATGACTACCGGCTTCCGACCGATCAACTACTCGGTTAACTGCTCCAGCATTAGGCTGAACTACTTTACTGTCCACCTTGGAGGAGAGTAATAGCTACACATGAAGACGCCGTTGATTTTGGCGATCACGAAGCCCTCATATGAGTGTTCTACCACTTCTTGAATGGGGAATCTGCCCATAACTTTTATCACAGCCGTTAAATCGATATGAGAGTTCCCAAAATCGGTATTCCAGCGGGAGAACGCCCTCCAGCACTACGAGACTCATCGTATTGGTCGAGTGCATGCAACCCAAGGCAATCCGCAAGCAACGATACTGGATTCTCTCCAGTTTGATGAAGTGTATGTTCGAGGGTACTTTTTAAGGTGTTTTGCACCCCCCCCCCCCCCCCCGCCTAAAAGGACGACCGATTGCCTTGCGATGGCTTCAGTCTTCTCGGATATTAAGGGGGCTTTTGACTCAATTTCTTTCTGAGAAGCTGCACCAGAATGGTCTTTCACCGATTTTAAATAACTTTTTGCTTGTCTGAAAAGCACATGCATGTCTAAGTTCCCTGTTCTACAATTTTTACGTAAATGACATTGACGATTGTCAATTCATACACGCAAGGGCAACTTGCAGACGACGCGCAGTGTCGCCAGCCGGACAAAACCTCTAAAATTTATTTTGGATTTTTCATGATTTAACATTTTCTTTGTTTGTAAAGAGGTTTAATGAAGTTTTCTCAAAATATTAGGCCTTGAAGACGAAAAATAGATTTTTTACAGAACTTCAAAGGTGAAATAGATGATCAATTCTGTAAAAAAATGTATTCAAACCTATGTTATTCAAATGAATATATCTTTTTAGTTAAGATTCCGATTAGGGTCGAACTGGTTTCATTTGAAAGGTTATTTGCTGGACTTATAACTTTCCATTTAGTCGATACAAGCTTTTTTTTCTCACACAGACATGAAGCACGAATAATAAATCGTGCATTAAATTAAAATTATAATGTTCAAAGTGGCTGTACTTTATTTTGAAACAGATCACTTGTAGTTAATGATACTTGAAAAGTGGTGTATGTTCCAAAAATGAATCTGCTGTTTTGCCCCTTTTTGCCCCGAGGTATGAAAAAATGTGATTTTTCATTATATGTCTGAAGGAGACGCATGATTGTGTTTGATTCTCGAAGGTACGAAATATAATTTATGAATGTCTACCAGCATTATCAACAAATTAAAAAATGTGTATTCTGCTAAAAATTCACTACACCAATTTTTTTGAAAATGAATTTTCATATATTGTGCACCTCCGTATTCGTTAATGTTGAATTTTCGAACCACCCTAAGTACCAAAATTTTGAGGTAAAAATAAAAATAAAAAAATCAAATATGAATTCAGTGCGACAAAATTACCCCAATGTGAAGTTTTCATCAAATTCGGGCCACTTTTGAGGGTTTGTCCGGCTTTTGTATGGAAGATACGAGTAGTCACTACAACAATAGTTTCCTGCCACCGGATAGAGTGCTTCTTGCGGCTGCAAAGGATTATTTCTCAGGACCCCCCACGAACTATAGGCCAACAATTCAGTTTCAAAGAGGACCGACATTGAATCCCTATCCAGTGGATGATTTACCACGATCGACGCTGCAAATGCACCCAACATCGGAGCGCTCGTCAACAGTTTTGTGTAAGGCGTGCCATTCTCAACATTCGTGTTTTCGACGACATTGACGCATTCCCTAGAAGAAGGAAACGACGAGGACACCGCAGTTTGCCAAGATTCGACGTTATTTGAACGACAACAAAAAGAGGTAATCTCGACTCCTCAAGTAGAGTCGTCAGAAGAAATTTTAATTTACTGTCAAAATTTTAATAGAATGAAAAGTGCATCGAAAATGAATGAAATTCATAAGAACATTTTAAGTAGCTCCTATACAATTATTTTGGCTACAGAAACTAGTTGGGACGAAAGTGTTAAAAGTGAAGAAGTTTTCGGGAACAGCTACAATGTGTTTAGAGCTGACCGAGACATTTATATGTCTGAAAAGAAGTCAGGAGGGGGAGTTTTAATAGCAATTACATCAAAATTTAACGCAGAAATCATTACTACAAGGAAATTTAAAGAATTTGAGCATGTGTGGGTTAAAACCCATCTGGCAGGTGAAACACATATATTTGCCTCTGTGTACTTCCCCCCAAATAATGCCCGCAAAGATATATTTGAAAAGTTTTTTCTTATTGCCGAAGACATTATAACCAGGCTCCCCCCAAAGGTAAAAGTTCATATTTATGGTGACTTCAATCAACGAAGCATTGACTTTTTCCAGACACTGAAAATGAAAGCATCCTACTTCCACTCGTTGGGGATAACGAAACTCTGCAGGCCATATTTGACAAAACTGCAAGTTTAGGACTTAACCAAATTAATCATGTTAGAAATCAGCAAAACTGTTATTTAGATTTATTATTCACAAACATTCTTGAAGACTTCTGTGTCACCGAATGATTAACTCCACTATGGAAAAATGAAGCGTTTCATACAGCAATTGAGTTTTCTGTATTTGTACATGATAACAAAAGACCCGATGACTGCGAGTACGAAGAGGCCTTTCAATTTCAATTGGCAAATTTTGACAACATAAAACAAAGATTAAGCAGTAAAGATTGGCAAACGTTGTTTAGAAATGAAACAAGTATCGAAAATTCAGTTGACGTCTTTTACACAAAATTGTTTGATATAATAGTTGAAGAAGTACCAATGAAAAAAATTAGACGACAAGGCAACACAAAATATCCAGTTTGGTATAACGAGCAAATAAAAAATTGAAAAAAATCGTTAAAAAAAGGCCCACAAAAAGTATAAAAAAATCAGAAATGAAAGGAACTTATTTAACTATTTGGACATTTGCGATCAACTAAACCTATCCATTAATATAGCATTTGAAGAGTATAACTCAAAAACCGAACTTCAAATAAAATCTTGCCCAAAAAATTTCTTTAATCATGTTAAAAATAATTTAAAATCGGAAAACTTCCCTTCAAAAATGAAACTTAAAGAAAATGTCGGTGTCAACTCGGAACAAATCTGCAAACTTTTTGCAACCTTCTTTCAAGACATCTATACCACATTTTCTGAAGAAGATCGTGATCGCGAATATTTCGATTTCTTCCCAGAATTTACCACAGACATTGGCGTCAATCATGTCAGTGTGCAAGATATTATGGAGGCTCTAAACAAATTAGATGCCTCCAAAGGTTCTGGACCTGACGGGATTCCACCCGTATTTATGAAGAACTTAGCGTTGGAACTCACAGCTCCTCTGTTTTGGCTTTTTAACATGTCGCTTGAATCTGGCATTTTCCCCAATTTATGGAAAAGTTCGTACCTGGTACCCATTTTTAAAAGTGGCAAAAAATCTGACATATGTAACTACCGTGGAATTGCCATTATGTCATGTATGCCTAAACTCTTTGAAGCAATCGTTAACGAAAAACTATTCAATCAAATCAAAAACAGAATTACTAACATGCAACATGGGTTCTTCAAAGGACGTTCAACTAATACAAATTTACTAGAATTCGTCAACTACTCATTGATTGCAATGGAGAATGGAAACTACATTGAAGCTCTTTACACAGACTTTAGCAAGGCATTTGATCGTATCGACATACCTTTGCTATTATTCAAACTTAAAAAATTAGGAATTGAACCAGGTCTTCTCAAATGGCTCGAATCATATTTGACAACAAATAGTTAGATTTAAAGGGAAGAAATCGAACCCCATTCAAGTCACATCAGAAGTTCCTCAAGGCTCCCATCTAAGCCCTCTTTTGTTCATTTTATTCGTAAACGACATATCATTCATTCTCAAAAACATAAAAGTTCTTATCTATGCCGACGACATGAAGCTGTTTTTAGAAATTAGGAACGACCAAGACATAAAGATATTACAGGAAGAACTACATATGTTTTACCTCTGGTGTAACAAAAGCCTTCTGCAACTAAACGTAAAAAATGTAATGCAATAACTTTTAGTAGGAAACGAAATACACCTGACATTTCAATCACTCTAGGAAATCAAGTGGTACAAAAGTGTGAAAGACTTAAAGATTTGGGAGTCATTCTAGATTCAAAATTAACATTCATTGACCATTACAACACAATCATCAATAGAGCAAATAACATACTTGGATTTATAAAGCGTTTTAGTTACAATTTTAATGATCCATATACAATTAAAACATTATACATCTCGTATGTAAGGTCAATACTGGAATATTGTAGCATGGTTTGGTCACCTTTCTCTATCACACAAGAAGAAAGAATAGAATCAGTACAAAAGCAATTTGTATTGTTCACTCCGCAAAATAGGTTGGACACGATTTCCTCTCCCATCTTATAAAGCTCGCTGTATGCTCATTAACATCCAAACACTAAAAGAGCGCCGAGAATATGCAATGGTTTCATTTCTAAACGATATCATTTCGTGTCGTATTGAGGTTGGACACGATTTCCTCTCCCATCTTATAAAGCTCGCTGTATGCTCATTAACATCCAAACACTAAAAGAGCGCCGAGAATATGCAATGGTTTCATTTCTAAACGATATCATTTCGTGTCGTATTGATCGAACTTTTATCTAAACTTAATTTTTATATACCTTCCCGGCAGTTATGAATCCGAAATACATTTATAACAAACAATTATCGTACAAATTATGCCAAGTTTGGACCATTCTAAAGTAGTGCTATGTAAACCAGATAGTTTTTAGTTTAGTTATTAGTATTTTATTTTTTAAGTGTATACTATATTTTATCGTTGTAACAAAACGGTTTACTCTTGTTTGACGACAATAAATAAATAAATAAATAAATAAATAAATAAATAAATAAATAAATAAATAAATAAGATGATCACTGTGAGATGGGGTGGTCTCTGTTACAGCGCCCAAGGCTACCGATTTGGGGGTGTTTCTGTTTCTACTCTGCCTCGAACACACACTTCATCAAACTAGAGAGACGCCAGTATCGTTGCTTGCGGATTGCCTTGGGTTGCATGCACTCGACCAATACGATGAGTCTCGTAGTGCTGGACGGCGTTCTCCCGCTGGAAAATCGATTTTGGAAACTCTCATATCGATTGCTCATCCGATGCGACATTCTGAACTCGTTGGTGATTGGAAACTTCGAGAGGTTCGTCGAGCTTAATTCTCAAATCCGATTTATGTCCTTGTACTTCGACTACATAGCACAGCGCATCAATCCTTCTTCGTATAATCCCAACCGCGTCCGTCTCAAAAATATTTCTGATTCTACTGTATTCTTCTTCACATCCACGAAGGATCGTGGAATCCCGGACCATATACGCCCGTAAGTGATCCCCAATATATTTTACAATAAATTCCGAGAAGTCGACGACTCAATGATCCCGCTTCAGTTTACGTCGCAGAGTTAGCTGCAATTCAGTACACCCTTTGGGATCATCGACACTCTGCCCACAGCTCACTACTTCATCATTTCGGAAAGCCTCAGCTCTATCGAGGCTCTTCGTGCGATGAAGCCCAAAAAGCAATTCTCGTATTTTCTGGGGAAGATACGGGAGTCCTTGTATAGGTTATCTAAAAAATCTTACCAGATTATCTTTGTTTGGCCTTCTCATTGCTCTATCCCGGGCAATGAAAAGGCCGACTCTTTAGTAAAGGGGGAGCATTAGATGGATACATATACGAAAGACCATTCTGCTTCAACGAAGTTTTTAGTATTTGTCATCAAAGGACGCTCAACAGTTGGCAAACCTTGTGGAGCAATGGTGAACTTGCTGTGGCTGTTCGGCCATCTATGGGAGCTGTCCATCAATATCAGCTTCTTTCTCCGAACAGCCTAGATAAGCCGTATAGTGTCGGTAGTGGTTGTTTCAACCGGCTAAGAATTACACTACGGACTACCTGTTCCGGTGGTAACACCAAACAGGGAACCCCAATTCCATAGTGTCATGCGACCCGTGCTATGGGTAAAATTGTTGAGAGGGTTTAAAATATTCTCAATGGCGAACGGAGCCTGGGAAGAGTCGGGCGAACTCCCCAGTAACTGGCTGTGGTCCACTAGGAGGTTGATAACTCTATTATCTTTCTCCGGACAAACCCAGCCTAGAGGCCGCGTGGCATCCGGTGGGTTTGAAGTATGTCAGTTATGGAAATAACTGTCAAATTCATTCACAAAGGTGGCCGCGTCACTTATGAGGAGGCAAAGAGCTTTAGACCGATCAGTCTGACCTCCTTCCTTCTCAAATCAGTGGAACGTTTAATCGACCACTACATTCGGGATGATAGCTTGGGCGAGCACCCGCTGCATGCAATGCAACATGCATATCAGCGGGGGAAGTCTACTACCACCCTGTTACACAATGTTGTCTACGACATTGAAAAAGCTTTTTCACAAAAGCAATCAAGTTTAGGAGTTTTTCTCGATATTGAAGGTGCTTTTGACAACGTGTCTTTCGAATCCATTTTGGAAGCAGCACGATATCATGGAGTACCTTCATATATCACGAACTGGATACACGCAATGCTTAGCAACCGACATCTGTGCTCATCGTTAAGACAAGTAGAGATGAGGAAACTGAGTGTCTGCGGATGTCCTCGAGGTGGTGTGCTGTCACCACTTCTATGGAACCTTGTCGCCGATAGCTTGTTGAGAAAACTAAATGAGCTTGGGTTTCCGACGTATGGTTTCGCCGATGATTATCATATAATGATCACCGGTATTTGCATTAACACACTTTTTGATTTGATGCAACAAGCCTTATGTGTTGTTGAGCGGTGGTGTCTTCATGTTGGACTATCAGTTAATCCAAATAAAACCTCAATGGTGCTTTTCACGCAACGAAGGATTACAACCGGAGCTCGTCCATTGCAGTTTTTTTTTACTCTGAAATTATTGTCGAAGATCAAGTTAAGTACGTTGGGGTAATTCTCGACTTAAAACTTAATTGGACAGCTCACATCGATTTCAGGACCAAGAAAGCTTGTATGGCCTTTGGCCAATGTAGACGCGCTTTCAGCAAATCTTGGGGACTCAAACCCAAGTACATTCAGTGGATCTACACAACAATTGTTAGACCAATACTGGCATACGGGTGCCTTGTTTGGTGGCAGAAGGGAGAAGTCATGACAATCCAATCAAAGTTAAACCATCTTCAGAGGATGGTCTTGATGGCGATGACTGGTGCGTTCTCGACAACACCTACTGCTACTCTCGAGGCACTCTTGAACATAAAACCACTACATGTGTTTCTGAAACAAGAAGCACTTTCTTGTGCATACCGTCTTAAAGTTACTGGGCTCTGGAACAGTAACCCAATAGATCGTGTAACTAGCCACACAAGACTGTGGC
Source organism: Topomyia yanbarensis (assembly GCF_030247195.1). Lineage (NCBI taxonomy): Eukaryota > Metazoa > Arthropoda > Insecta > Diptera > Culicidae > Topomyia > Topomyia yanbarensis. The sequence continues at coordinate 234,816,378 of NC_080672.1, read as the reverse complement.
CCCAAATGGTTACTTGGGATGAATGTACACTTGCTTCCAGTGATCTTACACTCACGTGTAGTTTTCCTTTTAAAACTTTCAATGTGAGAATTCCTCTTCGCGAGGAATGGCTGTCTGGCTGGATGGAGCGACAACTGGAAGAATACGTAGTTTGTTATACTGACGGTTCTTTGTTGGAGGGCCGAGCCGGTGCTCGTGTCTATTGTCATGAGATGAGATTAAACCAATCTCATTCGCTTGGTAGATACTGTACCGTATTCCAAGCAGAAATCTTTGCGATTCTGTGTGGCGTACAATCCGCACTTCAACAGGGAATTTGCGGTAAAAGAATCTATTTTTGCTCTGACAGTCAGGCTGTCCTGAAAGCACTTAGTTCGGCAGATTCGAGATCGAAATTAGTAATCGCATGTCGAACTCAAATCGAAGAACTTAGCATTTCAAATGCTATCTACCTTCTATGGGTACCTGGTCATTCCGGTATTACTGGAAATGAATGGGCGGACAAATTGGCTAGAGCTGGCGCTGCGACTGATTTCGTTGGTCCAGAACCAGTTCTACCACGGTCAATAAGTTGGATAAAGCACAAGATTCGCTCTTGGGCTGCATTCGAACATGCCAACCATTGGCGTAGCTTGCAAACTTGCGTTCAAACAAAGGCTTTTCTGCCGGATGTGAGTCCGAAAATGTCAAGAAATTTGTTGCATTTTTCCAAGCACAACTGCAGTATACTGGTCAGGGCACTGACTGGACATTGCAAACTCAATTATCACATGGCTACTATTCAGCGCGCTGAGTATTATTCATGTGATCTTTGTGAATCCGATTACGAAACATCATATCATTTGATATGCAATTGCCCTGTATTAATGCAATTGCGCATCCGGATTTTTGGTTCTCCATACTGTAACTATGACTGTTACTGGCTAGCACAAGCATGCGACTTACCTTTGACTATAACCTCGGGGTGCTCCTATCTGCTTTGTTTCTTCTACGTCGGCCGCCGTTTCGCGCCGACCCGAGTTCGCGCCACTTTCCTCGATCGCGTCACTCACTCTCGCACTATGCCGCGTACTGCTCTGATTCCTTAGGCGGTTTGGGGAGGCCGAGCGGTTAATTTTAAGAGTTTTCGGGACGGAATATTCCGAATTATACGGGTGGAAAATAGGTGTAGGGAAGACACTACCGGCGGATGATTCGATGGCCGGCCTCGTGCGCAAGGTAATTTATTCCCTTTATAGGGTTTACTTTTACGGGCGGAATTATGCTCCCGTCTGGGCGCCACTCGCGACACTTTTTCTTCCCTATTCGGACCGGTATTTGCACTCCGGTCTTACGGAACAGTTCTTCGTTCTTGGTTTATTAATGTCGTCTCACTAAACCTTTTAGTATTAGGCCTTCGGCTACACACACGACCTTTTATCTCGCGATCTGCACTTTGGTATTGGCCCTTCGGCCACACGCGCGGTTTTTTTTAGCGGTATCACTCTATCGGGAAAACGTCTGCACTGTCCAGTAGCCAAAATCGAAGAGAGCGAGATCTCCTTTTCGGCCTACGATGAGCCCTTTCTAGCCCTGGTCGCTACCAATTGGGGCGGATGGAGCCGAACGCCAAGAGCGAGGCGCACTGTGTGAGGGGATTGCTGGCAAAATGCGTTTTTTGCCTTGGTAGCGACACTCGAGATTTGAAACGGCGGTTGTTTTTCCTAAATGATATTTCCTCTCCCTATCTCCTATACACAAATTTGATTTAACAATTTATTTCTATTTTATTTTATTTTATGGGACATGGACAAATGTAACATTTCCCCCGAGGTACAATAAAAAAATATTGGAATAGCTATATTTTTAATGTAGAATACATTTAAGGTTTCAATATAGGGGTCCCGTTTCAAAATATCGGCTGCGGCGCCGCGTCAGATTTTGAACGTTAATAACTTTTATCATACTAAACAGAATGATTTGATTTTTAGGCCAATTTGTTGCAAATATGTTCCTCTATGCTGTATTAAAATTTGAAGTATGTATAACATGCACTAATAACAAAAAAATGTGTTTTGAAAAATCTTTCGAAAACGACTCGGAAAAGTGAAATTTTTCAGCCCATTCCGCACAGAGCCGTCAAAATGGTGGACCAACCGAGCAATAAAATAATGAAAAGTTTATATATAGGTCCACTACATGTTTGTTTTATGATTATTCGCATTGGGTTGCTTGACGAGAGCAGTTGGTGGGGGAAAGACGGCATATTCCTTTGGTTAGGCCATTAGAAGCCGGACGGAAAGGAAAGGCTCATGCACGGCACGAGAACGAGCGAGAAAGCGATAGTAGTGCATATTAGCGCGATTATATAAATATCTGTCGGTCGGTTTTTCTCATCATTCGTATTCGTTCAAGCACTAGCAAGCAGCCAGTCCACCGAAGGAAAGCAGTTGGCGATGACGACGGCGGAAAAAGTGCCCCAGCTACTGGTGACTCATCGCAACCCGATCAGGAACTGTCGCCCTGCAAGAATTTCGCCCCAACTAAAGGGCAACAGAGAAACTAATCTGTGTTCTAATAAGAGTTAAAGTGGCTCACCGTGTCCGCGGGGAGTGCGTCTGAATTATGCTCCCGCAATAAAACAATAAACGGTTCTTTACAGGACCAATTAATTGTGTTGTAATAAGAGTTAAACTGAAATTTACATTTTATGGTGCATAACAAATAATTTTCAGAAAGCTATATAAGAAATATGATGTGTGGAAAGAAAGAAAGAGAATTTAAATTATCCTCTCTCGCTCGTTTTCGTGCACTGCTTTTCCATTCCTTTCTGCTGCTACTATCATCATAACTAAAACGAATGTGCGTGTTCCCCCACAATCTCTTGGCCAGTGTTGCCACAATTGCATGTCGCTATTACAATTTGAATTATTTTATTGATCCTCTCTAGTATTGATAAAATATAGAACGTGCAAAGTACACTAGTCGCATGCTTTTATTCGAACTTTTTGGCAGCCTCCATTGATTAACTGCATAAATCGATTTGTTTGTGCAGCTCCTTGCTAGTAGCAAACTAAATAGCCTTTATCAGCGCTAACAAATAAGACAAAAGAATTTAAATTTGTGAAAATTTTCTCCTTCCTTCTTTTCAAATCTGCAACATTCTTTGAAAATATTGTTGGAATGTTGTTATTGAAAAACTGAACATGCAAGTTTGCTAGCACTGGCCACTGATTGAAGGCGATGGAAAGACAGAATATTCGTTTTGGTTATGCTAGTATTGGTAGCCGAACGGAAAGGAAAGACACAAGAATGGCACGAAAACGAGCGAGAGAGCGATAGTAGTGCTTTCTCGTGTGTTCATATATGAATATTGGTCGGTCGGTTTTTCTCATCATTCGTATTCGTTCAAGCACTAGCAAGCAGCCAGTCCACCGAAGGAAAAAAGTTGGCGATGACGACGGTCGGAAAAAGTGCCCCAGCTACTGGTGACTCATCGCAACCCGATCAGGAACTGTCGCCCTGCAAGAATTTCGCCCCAACTAAAGGGCAACAGAGAAACTAATCTGTGTTCTAATAAGAGTTAAAGTGGCTCACCGTGTCCGCGGGGAGTGCGTCTGAATTATGCTCCCGCAATAAAACAATAAACGGTTCTTTACAGGACCAATTAATTGTGTTCTAATAAGAGTTAAACTGAAATTTACATTTTATGGTGTATAACAAATAATTTTCAGAAAGCTATATAAGAAATACGATGTGTGGAAAGAAAGAAAGAGAATTTAAATTATCCTCTCTCGCTCGTTTTCGTGCACTGCTTTTCCATTCCTTTCTGCTGCTACTACCATCATAACTAAAACGAATGTGCGTGTTCCCCCACCATCTCATGGCCAGTGTTGCCACAATTGCATGTCGCTATAACAATTTGAATTATTTTATTGTTCCTCTCTAGTATTGATAAAATATAGAACGTGCAAAGTACACTAGTCGCATGCTTTTATTCGAACTTTTTGGCAGCCTCCGTTGATTAACTGCATAAATCGATTTGTTTGTGCAGCTCCATGCTAGTAGAAAACTAAATAGCCTTTATCAGCGCTAACAAATAAGACAAAAGAATTTAAATTTGCGAAAATCTTCTCCTTCCTTCTTTTCAAATCTGCAACATTCTTTGAAAATATTGTTGGAATGTTGTTATTGAAAAACTGAACATGCAAGTTTGCTAGCACTGGCCACTAGATTGAAGGCGATGGAAAGACAGAATATTCGTTTTGGTTATGCTAGTATTGGTAGCCGAACGGAAAGGAAAGGCACAGGAATGGCACGAAAACGAGCGAGAGAGCGATAGTAGTGCTTTCTCGTGTTTTCATATATGAATATTGGTCGGTTGGTTTTTCTCATCATTCGTATTCGTTCAAGCACTAGCAAGCAGCCAGTCCACCGGAGGAAAGCAGTTGGCGATGATTACGGTCCGCAAAAGTGCCCCAGCTACTGGTGGCCCATCGCAACCAACTACCGATCAGGAACTATCGCCATGCTAGTATTTCGCCCCAACTAAAGGGCAACGGAGCAACTAATCCGCTGGCTAACATTCCAGCGTCTGGTTCGTAAGGTTGTGTATTACTTCAAAGTCGAGCTACGCTTACAAAACTCAGCCGTAATGAAGCCAGTGATGCCTACTTGGTCGGTTTGTGGGAGTGGGCGTAAATTACAATAAAAGCAACGGTTCTTTTCAGGACCAATCAATTGTGTTCTAGCGAGAGTTAAACTGAAACTTTCATTTTAAGGTGTGTAGCAAATTTTCAACAAGCAACATAATACGTTGTGTGGAAAGAAGTAGCTTGCACATGGAAAAAAAAATTAAATTATCCTCTCGCTCGTTTCGTGCACTGCTTTTCCATTCCTTTCTACTGTTATTATCAGTATTACCAAAACGAATGTGTTGTTGCATGTGTTTAAGAGAAACGTTGAAGTCGCATGCTTCTATTCAAGCTTTTTGGCAGCCCCCGTGAACTAACTGCATATGATTTTTTTTGTGCAGCTCCGTGCTAGTAGCAAACAAAATGGCTCTACTAGTGTCTGATTCGTGAGATTGTGCAGGATTTCAAAGTCGAGCTAAGTTTATAAAGTTCAGCCGTAATGGTACCCGAAGAAGCCAGTCTTGTCGTTTTGTTCGAGGCTACAAAACAGTTCGCTAGGCACGTAACTATCATGCTAAAAATATCCAACGATCCAGCGCATCACCATCAACACCAACGCCGATACCAAAGGTTCTTTTCAGAACCACCATTATTACCATAGAGAATTATTTGAAAATTTCCCATTCAAACGTGATTCTGTTGAATATTATTAGATTTAAATTAACGTCTCGAATTGAAATCACGACGCTCTGGTTATGTGACAGACATTACCCACCCATCTTTTTTTATTGTGATCACGACTAACGGTTTAATATAGACACCCCATTTCAATATTTCTGAAGGAACAGAAGGTCGAGTTTGGAAAGTTTGTAACTTTCATTGTACTTAACCAAATTACACAATGTTCGCACTAATGATTCAGAAATATGATCAGGAATCTTCTGTTAGATTTGTAAGTATGTATAATTTACATGAATAAAGAAAAATTGATTTTCAGGAATCAATTATTATCTGTTCTTCCATTGGCCAGTACTACGCGACTTCCTCATGCTAACAATTAATTTCATCGTTAGCCATCTCCCTCACCAAGGCCAACAACGCCAACAAAACTGGTACCTTTTCAGGACCACCATCATTTTTGTAAAGAATAATTTGAAATATTCCTCGCCCAAATCACCTTTAGTCCGAAAATTCCAATGAGTATCAACATATTTGAAGAACGTGTTCCTTATGTATTCTACATCTCTCCGGTTATGTCGCAGACATTACCCACCCATCTTTTTTTTAATACAAATGAACTAAATGAACAATATTTATAATTACTAAACAAATTTTAACATTTTTTTCCAATTAAACAAATAAACAACTTTTAAACAACAATATATTGATTAAAGTTAATAATAACTATTATAATAAACGAAACGCATATTATGCAAACAAAGATAGACAAACTATATTAAGTTTTCCAATTAATAACAAGAATTGATTAGTTAGCAGAAGTTTCAAATCTGGTACGCGCATTGGGGTGACCCCCGTGATCTGGCACGCCATCACGGTGAATCGGTTGATTTATATATCGGTTTGATTTGAATCTTCGGAATACTTCAGTAAGAGAACTACAATTGCGCATTCTTTACTAAAGTGGCTCTGGTACATTACTTATCTTCGCCCATCTAACCGTCTCCGGTATGTCAACATGCTTCTTCATTATCGTAAGAAGAAAAAGCTTATCATTGGTGGATCCTTCATTTACTCGTCCAGGCCTCCAGTCCGATCACTCGAAACATTGAAGAGAGAACTGTTCTACACTCGCAATCCGTTTGATCACTCTAGAATTTCCTAATTTGAACCGTCTTTCCATTCGAAAGACGCACATTAGTCCTTTTCTAACGATTGATATCTTGAAAATAAACGATGTTTCGTATAAAACTTATATAATTCGGCCGGCCGTTAAAAGATTATCGATTCGGCTAAGATAACATTTTCATTGCCGCATTATCCATCGACTCCTAAAAGCAATTCAACGGTGAAAACATATTACCCTAACCGGAAAGATTCGTAATTTTCCTACGCTACGTCTTTTTCCACCCATCTCCCGTTGAGAGGGTTAATAAACATCAGCTTAGAGAAAATGCCCACCCAGCGTGCAAATCACTCTCCGCTCTACGGAGAGGGAATGAAACTGTGGAGCTAAACGGAAGAAGCGAGCTGAGATTCTTCGAATATTTCAATGAGTTATTGATCGGAGTAAAAGAGAACAGTGCAAAAAGAGTGCCGAGTGCCAGCGTAACGATTGTTAGAATATTAGGGTTTCAAATGCTCGGCTGGCCAGATCCCAAGATTTTTCCCATCGGGAGACTCAAGTTCGTATGAACTTGATCCGCGCTTTGCGATGACACGACATGGAAGGTACATCGGTGCCAGCTTCGCATTGTAGTAATCTCCTGCATTCGATTGTTTAAAGTTACGTCTATATATATGTTGACCCGGCTGAAAGTTCTCAGGGCGTGCACGTTTTCGCAAATTATAGTGTTTTGCGCCAGTTTCGTAGGCTTTCAGCAGGTTCTTTTTAACTATATCGTAAATATCTCCGCTTATTTTTTTTAAATTTTCAGCCCGATCCTCGGGGAAATATTCCTCCTTTCGTCTTAAACGAGTGTGATCATCACCACATGTGGCGATCTCGTGGTGTCTCGTAATAAAGTACGGTGTAAAGCCAGTTGCAGAATGCACGGTATTGTTGAAGACGTGCTCGATATTCGCAATATTAGTGTCCCAGCAGCGTTGATCCTTCTGACAATACGTCCGGACGGCGGCATTTATGGACCTATTTAGGCGTTCGACCGGATTCCCTTGGCTATGGTGTCGGGATGTTGTCCAGTGCTTGACACCATACTGTACCAATAAGGTTTCGAACTCTTTAGAGAGGAAGGTGGATGCATTGTCTGTAAGGACAATTTCTGGAATTGAGTTCCTCAGGAACCAACTTTCGCGAAGTGTCTTACAAAGACTGTTCGCCTCGATGCGGCGTATCGGAGTTAGCTGACACCATTTGCTAAAGATGTCCTGCACTACTAGTAGGTGCATAAATCCAGCGCGGCTTTTGGGTAAAGGACCGACGTAATCCATGGCTATTATTTGCCAAGGATGGTCAGCCATCTTCTGTTTACCCATCGTCGGTATTGTTGGAACCGATGCCGGTTTGCTTTCTTTGCATACCGTACACTTTTGAATAAGTTTTCTTGTTTCAGAGGCCATATGAGGCCAATGGTACCGTAACTGTAATCGTTTTACGGTTTTCTCGACTCCTAGGTGGAAGCAACTCTCGTGTTCTTGTTCAATTAATTTTTTCCTGTTTTCCGGGGGCGGTACCATCTTCCACTCAAACCTCACATCATACGGTTCGTCATCAACGGCGACATACTTCCACAATTGATTATCCTCGTAGCGAAAATCGGAATACTGGTCAGGTTCTTCCTGTATTTTTCGCACAAGGTCGCGGAAAGATGTTGTTGTTTTTATCGTACAGATGCTCCGTGACAGTGCATCTGGTACCACATTATCAACCCCACGGCGGTGGACGATAGTCATATCCAGGTGCTGTAAATCCAGGCTCCAGCGACTGAGGCGGGATGATGGTCTCCACTTATTACTTCTTATGTACTGAAGAGCTGACGCATCAGTCACCAACGTAAAGTGGCTTCCCTCGATGTAACCTCGGAATTGGTCAATCGAAAGTAAAGCCGCCAACGCTTCCTTTTCGGTTGCTGAATAGTTCTGCTGGGCTGAATTCAGTTTCTGAGAAAAGAAGCTGATTACCTTTTCAGTTCCGTCCTGCGTTTGGGTGAAAACCCCAGCCACGGCTCGATCACTCGCATCAGTCTGCACGGTGAATTCTCTTTCAAAATCGGGGTTGGATAGAATAGGGGATTAGTCGCTCTTTTATGGTAGTAAAAGCGACGTCGGCTTCTTTGGTCCATCGAACAATCTTGGGTTTACCGGCTAGCAGATCCGATATGGGTGAGGTGATGGCGCTAAAATCGGGGATAAACCGCCGATAATAATTCACCATCCCGAGAAAACGGCGAATCTGGCGAACGGTTTTAGGTGCTTCGAAGTCAAGAATGCCCTGAACCTTTGACGGGTCTGGCCGAAGTCCGTCACAGGATAGCAAATATCCTAGAAAGGGAACTTCGGATCTGCAAAATTGTGATTTCTGTATGTTGATAGATAAATTTGCCTCCCTCAAACGACGAGCCACTTCCTCCAGAAGCCGGACATGTTCTTCGAAACTGTCGCTGGCCACGATAATGTCGTCTAAATAGACGAAGACATTGGGTTCCAGTACTCCAGCTCCCAAAATCTTGTCCATCAATCTGGACAATGAGGCCGGACTGTTGGTTAGACCAAAGGGGAGACGTGTGTATTGAAACATGCCTCGTCCCTGAATACAAAAGGCAGTTAAATGCTTCGACTCGGGACTCAGCGGAATTTGGAGGAAGGCATCCTTCAGATCAATGGTGCTCAAATACCGAGTTTTCCCTAGTCTTCCCAATATTCTTCCCACATGGGCTAAAGGGTAGGCATCGCGCTTGGTACGAGCGTTAAGCTTTCGTGCATCCAAACATAGCCGTATGGACCCATTTGGTTTTTTAATTGGAACTGCATTCAGTGCCCAGTCCGAGTTGGATTCTTCGATTATCCCGAGTGAGATTAATCGATCCAGCTCTTCATTCAAGGCTTTATGAATGGCGGGAGAAAATGGAAATGGAGAAATGCGTATGGGAGGGGTATTGATGAATTCATCTTTCAGTTCTATAGTGTGTTGAATCAGTGAGGTGACCTCAAGCTGATCTGGCATAGCTGGTTTGAAAAGGGTTTTAATTCTTTCTATTTCCTCAACCTGCTCGGAGCTTAGCTCGACAAGATCAGGCGGGGTGTTTTCATGACATTCTTCTGAAGTAATTTGGAAAATATATGACTCGTCCATCGAAATATGAATGTCAAAGACATGAAAAAAATCAATTCCTGCGATACACTCGACAGGTAGGTCGGCAACAACGGTAGTTTCTACTATTTTAGTGTTACCTCCGAACGCGAATGGAAGATAAACGCGTCCCACTACAACGAGTGGGTCCCCAGAAGCACTGGTAAGTTTAAGATCGGATGAAAACACATGGGTGGTGGGCTTTTTCCAAATAGAGAAAATCTTTTCTGAAATCAGAGTTTTCTCACTACCACTATCAAGCAGGGCCTTGATAGGACGATTGAAAATGGAAGGGTGGATGTATGGACGGTTGTCACTGATGACAGATAAGACAGACTGGTTTGTTGGAAGTACCTGAATGCAATCTGGGTAGGGAGTATCCCCGAGGGCAATTAAATTTTCATCAATGTTAGTAATATTCTCCGTAGCGGCCTGTGATTCGCTCACTTTGAAGGGCCGCTCTCCTTCAGGCGATGGTCGTTTTTTGAACAAAATGGACATCTGTGAGTGGCAAAACCAAGAAAACCACAGACTTGACAATGAACTTTGTAAGGCTGAGTACACTGTGCTGTCAAGTGTTGCTGACTACGACAATTGAAGCAAACAAATTTATCATTCAGTGGTACATGCGAACGTACCTGGGATTCAGGGCAACTATCTCCGTTTTTATTCTTGGAATTTTGAGACGATTCCCCTTCACCTCCATTAGCGTTTTCCGGCTTTGCCGACCCTGATTGCTTGTTGTCATACTGCTTTCGGGTTTGATCCTTATTGAACTTAGGCTTACCGTTAGAATTTCCCGCGTTAGAATGGTTATTTTGGCGCCCCTCTTGGTTCCGAGTGTTAGGTCCACGGTTGTTCCACTGACCTTTGCCGCGGAAACTATTATCCTTGTTTGGAGGAGACTGTCTTTCCGAAGTCTGCACCATGTTCGTTTGTGCATTGTTAAAGGGCTTGGAGAAAAGGTATGTATTCGTAGCATCGATCTCCTGACCCGCTACCTGAAGCGAGAATAAGTCTTGGAATTCTCTTCCGATTAACGCTCGTTTATATTCTGCCCGTAGATTTCGACGCACCGCTTGAATAATTTCTATTTCGGTTGCCGGTCTCGTCAGGCTTTTAAACCTTCGCTCCATATCTAGATAAAATTCCAAGAAACTCTCATTCTTCAGCTGTCGGCGTTGAAAGACTTCCAAAAGAACATAGTGGTCCAGATCGGGGTGCCGAAAAGTGGCATTCAAATTAAATATTAATTCCGAATATGTTGCAAATCTATGCTTATTGCTTGTGAACCATAACTTTGCTCTTCCGGTCAGTAGATTTCCGAAGGACCGCAATAGCTTTGGCTCAGGAATTTGTTCCGATTTCGTCCAATCATTGACTTCCCATAGAAAATTGTTCAAACCGACGCCTCGATCCTCGCCTGCGTATTTCATAGGCCATTTAACGACGGGGATTGTTTTGGTGCGATTGTCAATAGGATTGAAATCAAAATCTTGGAACGGGTTAAGGTTCGGCGTGGGTATTGGTGTATGGGTTCGTCGCAAATCCATCCCTAGCAAGTCGGCTGTTGGAGGATCGGGTCTGCTGGGGATTGATGCGGTATTTAATCTTGGTATTGGGTTACGCACAGCTTCTCGATAGCCTCGCGCTTCGTATGGGTTGGGTAATTGATACGGATAGGACTGAGACTGAAAAGGGTTTAAACGGGTAGGATATTGATTGGGGTATGCTGGGATATAACCCTCATTAGGAAATACTGTAGCGGGGTGTTGGTGTTTGGAATAATGCAATGGTTCATAAGGATCTGACCACTGAGAAGACACTGGCGGAGGCCCCATCGAAAAGGTTGAGGGCCTCGGCGGCAGTGACGAAGGGTACGACGTATACACTGCATCACCACTACCGATTACATCCGTTAATTGATTCCACGATCCAGACCCTATGTTGGTACTGTTTTGCATCGCCGGCGGTTCCGACTCAGTTGTGTTTATTACTTCTGATGATCTCCAAGCAGACAAATCCACGGGCGATTGCGTAAAATCGCGAGCATTATCGAACCGCACCTGCCTATTTTGCACACGTGACGTCACCTGGCATCGTGGGGTCGTCCAAATTGGCGGTATATTATTCATATTAACACTAGTGAACGTGGGAGAGGTGGTAACTACGGTCCAATGCGCAGCTGATACCGATGTTGACGCGATCGACAATGAACTTATACGGGAAATGGTTTCGATATTGCATATTAAATTGCGATTATAACTTTCTTTGGTGGGACAAATCACAGAACTATCCTGTGTGTAAAGTGCTGGAGCAGTTGGATTACTCACAGCAACTGATGTCGTTTGAGACCAACCTATTAAATCGCTAGATTGAGCTTCTGCTTGTGCGCTAAGACTGGCAGCCCCTTGTAAATCAATTTCTGATGCTGACGTATGAGAGGTAAGGATGGAAGATACCCCTCCGTCGAAATGTGTAGTGTATGTAAAGACTACTTTCGTAAATATCCAGTTAGCGTCATTTGCAAACTCACTAATACCGTAAATTTTTTTAAATAATTTCATTCGATTATACAGATGCAGAAGGCCTGTCTTAGACATTTTTCTGTCGAGCAGCTTGTCTTCAAGATTGTCCCAGACTCTTTCTAACCTTTGACGGCAAATCATCAGTTCTGTTCTCGCGTCACGTTTATAAGAAAAAATCCGAGTATATCCTTCTGCCTCCTCGCGTAAAGCATTTTTCAATTTCCTACGGTTTAAACTCATACTACGATCCTTGTCTTCCACAAGGTTACGAATTTCTAACTCAAAACCCAATTCCTCTTTTGTTAGGTAAGTGATAGACATTTCAACCAAATACGCTCTATCCAAATTCATGATTGATAATATTTACTAATTGGCCAGAGCACTCTGATGCCGAAAACAAAAAAAAAACTATCGCTGCTAAATAGTTCGGCTGACTTGCAGCAAAAAGGCAAAAAAATATATATCTGATGTTCAAGGCACAGGCATACGCATTGTGCGCAAGTAAATGAAATCTATTTGATACTCGATCGGCTATTGTGTTCACTGTGCATTTTTAATCCAGAAACGTGCGGGTAAAAATATCGATCTACTATAGCTTGGCACGTGCTTCTATCCTACCTCGGGTGATCACAAGATTGAGTGGTGTAGAACAATCCAATTAAGAACATTATCGTGTGAAGGGACTCAGAGAAGAAATCACTTTAGAAGAGAGTTAATTTTTTATATCGTTACCGTCAAGTGAACAAACACCGGAAAAGCTTTCCCATTCCTCCAACAAAAAATTAACTCTCGTTTTAAACGGAAGCAGATTATTTTGTTGGATCGACAAATATGTAACTATGACTGTTACTGGCTAGCACAAGCATGCGACTTTCCTTTGACTATAACCTCGGGGTGCTCCTATCTGCTTTGTTTCTTCTACGTCGGCCGCCGTTTCGCGCCGACCCGAGCTCGCGCCACTTTCCTCGATCGCGTCACTCACTCTCGCACTATGCCGCGTACTGCTCTGATTCCTTAGGCGGTTTGGGGAGGCCGAGCGGTTAATTTTAAGAGTTTTCGGGACGGAATATTCCGAATTATACGGGTGGAAAATAGGTGTAGGGAAGACACTACCGGCGGATGATTCGATGGCCGGCCTCGTGCGCAAGGTAATTTATTCCCTTTATAGGGTTTACTTTTACGGGCGGAATTATGCTCCCGTCTGGGCGCCACTCGCGACACTTTTTCTTCCCTATTCGGACCGGTATTTGCACTCCGGTCTTACGGAACAGTTCTTCGTTCTTGGTTTATTAATGTCGTCTCACTAAACCTTTTAGTATTAGGCCTTCGGCTACACACACGACCTTTTATCTCGCGATCTGCACTTTGGTATTGGCCCTTCGGCCACACGCGCGGTTTTTTTTTTTAGCGGTATCACTCTATCGGGAAAACGTCTGCACTGTCCAGTAGCCAAAATCGAAGAGAGCGAGATCTCCTTTTCGGCCTACGATGAGCCCTTTCTAGCCCTGGTCGCTACCAATTGGGGCGGATGGAGCCGAACGCCAAGAGCGAGGCGCACTGTGTGAGGGGATTGCTGGCAAAATGCGTTTTTTGCCTTGGTAGCGACACTCGAGATTTGAAACGGCGGTTGTTTTTCCTAAATGATATTTCCTCTCCCTATCTCCTATACACAAATTTGATTTAACAATTTATTTCTATTTTATTTTATTTTATGGGACATGGACAAATGTAACAATACATAGATGAACCTATGTACAGAGAGCTGAAATTTAAGGATATGCTTTTGTTCCTAACCCAGTGTGGTAAAGAGCTATAGTTTTTTTTGCCGTATTTGAATGACAATATCTCTTCGGGGGTGTTGTCGTTCTGTTATCTCAATTTCCCCTCGGGGGTGTTGATATATCCGCTCACTGTTTGAGTAGAGGTTCTAAATCCCTCAGGGGGTTGGAAGTTTTATTCCTGCTGTTGTAGCACCTGCAGATCGTTCAGCATCACTTCGGGGGTGCAGAATGCTCTGTTTTAATTGTTCTGTGTCGTTTTTTTCCTTACCCCTAACCTTACCACTTCCCCAATCCTACCCATCAGGAAAATGATGAAAAGACGGAACGTGCCATTTGAGCCAGACGCTACTGATTCCTGATTCCTGATTAGTAAAGGAAGAGCATTAGATGGATACATATACGAAAGACCATTCTGCTTCAACGAAGTTTTTAGTATTTGTCATCAAAGGACGCTCAACAGTTGGCAAACCTTGTGAAGCAATGGTGAACTTGGACGGTGGCTACATTCCATTATCCCAAAGGTATCAACGAAGTCTTGGTTCAGGGGGATTGATGTGGATCGGGATTTCATTTGTGTTATGTCCCGGCTTATGTCCAACCACTACACCTTGGATGCGCATTTGCGGCGTATTGAGCTTGCGGAGAGTAGTCTGTGGCTTGTGACGAGGGCTATCACGACATCGAGCACGTTGTCTGGGTATGGGCCGGGTATTATGATGCCAGGTCTCAGTTAAAAGATTCCCTTCGGGCCCTAGGTAGACCACCCAATGTTCCAGTGTGGGATATGCTGGCAAATGTCCCTTATTTATATTTTCATAAAAACGATAAATATGCCATTTTAGCTCCTCTTTTTTTATTTCTCGTTTTTAGAAGTTCCCTGTCCTGCCTTGTGGAGCCGATCAGCATCAGAGTGCCATTATGTGACCGCCGTCGCCTTTACCATGCAATTTGAGGCGAGAGCGACCCGATTTCGCAGGTCTGATGAATCCCACTCATCAACCCGGGTCTTGACGTCTGGCATGTCGCTGATTTCCCGTTTGCCTGAAAGTGGCAAGTTTGGTCTTCTTACCTGTCAACATATCCGCCTACTCTCTTCTGTCCCTGATATAACTGCTGCAACACCGATGTTGGAAATAATACACATTTGCATTCTGTACTCCTAGTTTTAAGATAGTTGTATTTTTGTCATAAAAATATTCTTTCCCACCTTGTATATCGAACTGCATTCCTAGTTTTAAGATAGCTGTTCAATTTCTCATAAAAACTTATTCCCCTTTCAAACTGTATTCTTAATCTAAAAATAGCTGTAAAATTTTTCGTAAAAAAACTTATGTTCCCCCTATCAAACTCGATTCCTAGTTTTAAGATAGAAATTCTGAAAGTCTATTGTATCCTACTTTTGTATATAGCATTGCATTTCTAGCTTTAAGATTTCTGTAAAAAATCTCCCTTGTTGTAAAAAATATTTTAAATTTGTAACCTTCTAGTTTTAAGATATCAAAAATGTAAAAAAATGGATTTGGCACCGCTAAGCTAACGCATTTGTGCCTATCAAATAAACGAACGGATAAAAAATCTGTTTTAATCCACCTAGTGGTGCTATTGTGTCTTTCACATTTGTCCAACTACGATTCCATGGCTGATTATGTTCAATACAATGATGGAAATATATATTACACATTCAGTACGATTTGCACATACATACAGCCAAGATCTTGAGATACTATGTATCGACACTGAAACATCGCTTGAAACTAGCGGTCGATCAAGGAGGAAGATCCGAGGGGTCTGGATCCTGCCGACAATTTTCAACTTGTTAAGAAATTTCAAACTAATTTTAATTTTAAAGTAGCAACCCCTCATTGCATACTCCTACCTAAGCCTATATAGATAAAAAATTAGGCCGGGATTAGGTTGACGATTTTTATAGTGATTGCATAACATTTCTATATGAGAAAGGCAAAAACAGTTATTGAATTTTGTTATTGAAATTTACGTTGTTTCGTTTATTTCCTAAATCTAGAAACTGGTTTCTCAAAAAAATGGCACAAAGGAGAAGCGCCGACTGTCCAAGATGCAGCTCGGATTGCGCCAAGGAGCATCAACAGTGGATGCAATTCAGACAGTGCTCAAGAGTTCTGAGAAGGTATCTAAATAGAAGTGAAGAGGAGATTGCTGTAGTCACGATAGATGTTAAGAATGCATTTACCAGCGCCAGCTGGGAAGCCATCGCTGCAACGCTGCACAGAATGAGGGTTTCCAACTATCTACGCCAGATCCTGAATAGCTACTTCTAGAGCAGAGAGCTGCTATAAGACTAGCGAAGTGCAGAAGTCAATGCGAGTCACAGCGGGCGTTCCTCAAGGCTCCATTCTTGGTCCAACTCTTCGGAACGGGATGTACGATGGGGTCATAAATCTGCGGCTGCCCAGGAAAGTGAAAATCTTGGATTTCGCGGACGACATGTAACTAACGGTGATGGGTGAGACACTTGAAGAAGTGGAGTTGTCGGTGACGGAGACAATAGACGCGATCGAGAGCTGGATGAACGGGATCAAGCTGCAAATAGCTCACCACAAGTTGTTGGTCAGCAACTCCAAAGCGGTACAGCGGATACAGATCACCGTTGAGGGCACGTGATTGCATCGAAGCGTGCACTGCACTGTGGTCCCAAAGAGCAAAAAAGGAGTTTTTTTAGATTGCATCAAAACTGTTGACTTTAGCAATGTGGTGTTTTCGAGAAAAAACTCCCCTTCTTTCTGTCTTATCGGACTGATGATTAATCCCTCTAGTAGTAAGTTACGAAATTTATTTTCTGCAATAATTCAGATAGACAAACACTTACTTCAGTAAACTATTGGAGAAACTCATTGCAAACATTTTACCTGAAGACTTAAACTCTCTAGCTTTTATGCTTTTTGAAATATATGGAATTATTTGTGAAAGGCCCCTTAAAAGCAGTTTTTGACATTAAAAATGTCTTACTCCATTATCTGGGGCTAGGTGTCATTCTAAAATCTAAACTATCTCCCATGTAACGAAACTATGTAAGGTTTGCACGCTTATAACTCCGATATTACTAGATGGATTTTAATCATTCATACACCAACCGATTCAGAAACACCTAACTTAAATATTAGTAATAATTTAATATCTCCCCAATAAAAGTAGACTTTTAAAAATTGGTAAAATTAAAAAGTTCACGAAAAACGGGAAAACTACCATTCGTGATGCAGATTTCTCAGACACAGCCGTCATTAGAGGGTAGGTTAGTGGCTCAATCACAAACGAAAAGTCATAAATAGAAGCAACGCATGTCCGTTTAAATCAGTTGTTGCTCTTATCCCATATGAGCAACATCGTCTCCGGGCGATGCAATAAGCGCTATCGATTTTCGGCAACGTTGGCATTCGCACACACTCGCACCTAAGTGACTAAACCATATACGGTTAGTTTATAAATAGAGGTGACGCGTACCCGTTTGAATCAGTTTTTGTTCTTATGTCGAACGGGTAAGATCATGGCTGCAGCGTCTGGGCACTACAATAAGCGGTAGACGCTATGCATTTTCGGCAGCGGTGGCCGTGTGCGGATTTTTCGGGTACCAGCACGGTGTCACAGAATGACTTGCAAAGTGGGTGGGCGGGGTGGTTTGGATTTAAATCAATACGGTATGTGCTGCTTAAGAGTGTTGCGTTTGAAAAAAATATATTTGTATGCATGCGTGTGCGTTGTAACTTGTTAATCCATGTTTACGGCGCTTTGTAGCTGCATAGGGTAAAGAGCCTATTGGTTTTCATGTTTCATATTTCGGTTATATGTTTTTTATTAGTAAGGGATCTGACAACGTGCTTCTGTAGTTATTGCACTGTTCAGCAGCGTAGTATTTTATATAGGAGAGTACACTCAGGTTTTTTTACGCGGATTTTGAAATTTACGCGGTTTTCATTAACGCGTTTTTTTAAATTTTACGCGGTTTTCATTTACACGGCCTGTATCCCCTGCGTGAAAAATCTGAGTGTAATTGCATCGGAAACAATCACATTCCCAGCAGAACTTTTTGTTTTCTAATTTCAAATACTTTTGTTTCGTACTGCACACAACGGAAAATTTTAAAACAGAACTTACCGTCCCAGCAGCAGTTTAAGCGGGTGTTCTTTTTCGATTCAAATTCAAGCCATGTCTTAAGCGTTACTGGACTTAAAATTGTTTTCCCAGTTTATCCAGTCAGAATATCTGTCCTACCCTATGTATTTAAAACACAGTTCTAATTGCGTTTTAAAGTATACAACAAATAGAACGGTTGGGTATACAATTTTAATTTTAAAATAAATCTGTTTTAAATTATGAAACAAACCGCTGTACTGAAGATAAATTATGTTAGTCCTATTACCACATAAAACGCCTATATAACATAAAACGCTGCAGAATTGGTTTAATTATACAATGTTTACACTACAGAGTTATAACACGTTTTAATAATTAGCAACAAGAAAAATGTCACCAAGATAGCATAAAAACCCGTTTTAACTGGTAGTGCGAACGTTGTATAACAATGTAATTTATCAAATAATTTCATTTGTTCAATCACTAATCGATCAAGAACTACTTAATCTTAAGATTGTTTACTTAAGCTCATTAGTACATTATTGAAAATTTAAATGGAAAATGAAATTTCATATTTCATGGAGAATCTGTATATTTCCGTTGGCGGGCGTGGGCTTCCTCATCACAGCTCTCAATATGGAACTTTTCTTTTGAATATATTTTCTGGACAGACCTATTTTTACTAGATGGATCAGCCAAATAATGCCAATCACCTAGTGAGATACTTGATTAATTAATAGATTACCGTTAAAAGACCTTCAATAAATTATGTTTTGACGGGGAGGGTATATAGCAAATTGTAACATATGAAAACAGGCGAGTGAACAAGAGCGTGAGTCGATATGTGTGATAGATAAAATTCATTTGCACGCTCTTGAAAAAAGCTACATTTTTAATGTCACCGTGGTCGTGTCCTGTACACAACCCTTTCATTTTTTCATCATAAGTTTTCTTCTAGAATTTTTTCCACTATATAAATGTTCTAGAGCATTGTTTAGACTAACGTTTCTTGATTGAAAATAGCTCTTTTTCCAACACCGATAACTTTTAAACGGCAAACTTCTCGGTAAACAAATTAAAGTGCAAAAAAAGCACAACCGATGCTGAGAAAACCAGATCTCCCCAAGCCGGCCCTCTATGGAAATACTCGAGTTGAAGTTTGTCTCATTCCGTCATCAATTACATTACTATATGTTACTATTGAAGAAATGAAGGGTTAAAGTCGCAATAATTAGCCTTTCTTTACACGAGAGAGATTGCTGATATCTTTTACGTAAAAGTTTTAAGAATTCGAGGAAGCGCCGCAGTCGATCCTGTAACCTTTCGCCTTAAGTTCGATTCACCGGGCTCAGCGAAATTTTCCCGTTCGTTAATCTATTCAGTAAAACAATTTTATTGCCGAGTTGAATACAGGCAGGCCAATAATTTCATATAATGATTTCAACAAGCAGACAATGTACTTGTATGAAGTGGTTTTAGTGGAGGTAACAACATAAAATCGTGTATTGGACATTTTACAATGATTCTCAATAACCCTGCAAAACCACGGGGTTGGCAGCAGAGGGTTAAGTTGTTTGGAGGAGATGACAGCTATTATATGATAACTAAAAATATAAAATTATTCTATAAATTGCAAAGTTATTGCAGTGCTAACCTGAAAATTTATCATTTCATTCATATAGGAACAATCATTGAAATTATGTCAATTTATGCTTTGCAAGATTTGAAATAACTGCGAAGTGTGGTCACGACACCCATGTTATGTCATATACATTACCAACCCATCTTTTTATGATTCACTGGTAAAAGTACAAAATTAACAAGCGCAAACTTAATACTAGTTAATAAAAGAAACTTGCTAATTAAATTCTTTTTCCATTTTGCATTCGTCCTAATAAGGACGGTTTGTAGATAACTATGTTGATACAAGACGAGAATCTTTTGAAACAATTCAAATCTTGCCGACAATTGTTTATTATTCCCCTTTCGCAGCTCACACCGAATGAGCACGCTTTGTATCAAGGCGATCCTATTTATTAACTTTTCGGTGCAGATCAGAGATGCCAGGTACTTCTTTCAAATGTCTGCAATAATAATTTTAAAAGTCTGGGAAGAACAAAAAATGTGAGGAAAGCTAGTGTAACCAAAAGCCTTTATATTCAAAAATCTGCAAATATCTGCAACCAAACTAAAAAATCTGCAAATATCTGCAACCAAACGGAAAAATCTGCAAATATCTGCGTCATCGAAAAAATCTGCAGCTTAAATTAAAAGTCTGCGAATTTGCAGACTTGTCTGCAAATCTGGCATCTCTGGTGCAGATGAAAGGCCCTCCTTTTATGCGATAAATGAAAATTCATTCATCATTCGTTTTGGTGTACCTTTCGCTTAGTGGTAGAGTTGCCACATTCACTGATTTTCTTGGAAGGATTTGCAAAAACCTTCGGGTTTGTAGATTAATTTGAAAAATATTTTCTTATGATTCACTGGTGAAAGTACAGAATTAACAAGCGCAAACTTAATAATAGTTAAAAAAGAAAATTTCTAATTAATTTTTTTTCCATTTTGCATTCGTCCTAATAACGACGGTTTGTAGATAACTATGTTGATACAAGACGAGAATCTTTTGAAACAATTCAAACCTTGCCGACGATTGTTTTATTGCGTACAGACATATGATCATTCCCCTTTCACAGCTCACACCGAATGAGCACGCTTTGCATCAAGGCGTTCCTATTTATTAACTTTTCGGTGCAGACTTGACTTGATAAATGATCTTTATTTTTAGTTTTTGTCGACGGCTAACATATTAAAATTTTTAAGTGACACAGAATATTTCTTTACATCTTTAGTACTAAGCTATTTGTAATTAGTATTGAGATTTTTACACTAATTTGTCTTGAAAAGTGATGGACCACCTTGGTGGAATAGTTTTGTTTGGAAGCAAAATTGGAAAAGAAACTACTTAAAATTACTATATACACCTTAAATCTACTATATACAACTTAACCTACTATTTACACTTAACGTACTATGTACAAATTGCTTATTAAAGAATATTCTTATGTGCGGCATTTGTTCACGAGTTTTGTTCTGATATCCTCGATGTTTGAGTCGATTTTTGGAATATTAGCCTCCTCGTGTAGGTCTGCTATTCTGGTGTCAAATGGACGATTTAGGATCATCCTCAACACTCAATTTTGTGGTACCTGGATCTTGTTCCTGTGAGTTTGAGCACTTGATTCCCACACCGGTGTTGCGTAGAAGATCGGGGGTGCTATTATTTGTTTATAGACGGCCAGTTTGTTCACCCCTGAGAGGCGGGATCGGCGGCAAATCAGCGGATACAAACACCTAACCAAAGTGGAAACCTTAACTAGGGATCTCTGAACATGCGATCGAAAGAGAAGTTTCTCGTCAAACAGCAGTCCTAAGTAAATTACTTCGGTGGGCCACTCAACCCTTATGCCGTCCATGATTATAGTGCAAGACTCGGGTGGTTTTAGTTTGGGGGACTGTCGATGTAGGAACATAATTGTTTGGGTTTTGGAGGAATTGATTTCAATTTTCTATATATTACAATACTCAGCAAAAGCGTTAAGGCATCGTTGGAGTTTGTTAGTAATTTCGCGAGACATTCTTCCTTTGATTGCTATTGCAGTATCATCTGCGAACTGGAAGAACACACAACCGTCCCTGAGAGGATGTTCTTTTCATCGACAAACTTGAGTAAACGATTGAGAATCAATTTCTCAAACAATTTGCTCAGCGCTGAAAGTAGGCTAATTGGTCTGTAGCTGGAAAGTGATGTTGGATCCTTCCAGGGTTTTCGGATTGGTATATTTTTTGCTACCTTCCAATTGCTTGGAAAGTAGTGCAGCTCTAGGATTCTGTTGAAGATAGTACTAGTACTAGATAGTAGTGTGTAAAATTTGATGTTCAATCCTTTTAGTACCAAGTTGAAAATTCCATCAAACCCGGGAGCCTTCATATTTTTGGTATATTTCAGCGCTGAGACAATTTGTGCGGATGTTATTCTATCCTTTGCTGGAACTACACAAGGGGAGGCATCGATATTCTGGACGCATTGCGCAACCTGATTTTCAAGCGGACTTGGGATGTTCGAGCCAATCAAATGCGATGAGGCAATGTGATCGCCAATCACATTTGATTTCTCCAGTGGGGTAATAAGAAGCGAACGATCATTCTTATAAGAAGGAAAGGGCTTGGGGTGGGTTTTCAGGACTTTAGCAACCTTCCAGAATGGTCTTGAGCGATCGTCCAGATTTTGGACCACACGTCCGAAACTTTCGTTTCGGAGTGAGTCCATTCTGGAAGCAATCTGGCTGTTCAGATCGGTCATTTCGCGCTTTTTATTCAGATCACCGGACCTCTGAAACTGGCGTCTACAAAGATTTCTTGATCGAATAAGAAATTTGGTGTGGGAATCAATGGCAATAAACTTACCCCTCACAGGAACTTGTCGAACGTGCATCTGGTCGGCCACAGATATGGCTCGTTGAAGCGCCTCCAGCGCACGGTCGATGTCTTCTACGGTGTCGAGCGGCGGGTTTTCATCGATGTTTCTGTCCACCGTGTTGCTGAACTGCACCCAGTTGACGTGGTGCTTGACGCCGACCTCCGTCACCACTGGTTGATGGTCAGAACTGAGGTCGTTGAGAGCCACCGGCTTTGGCATATTGATGTTCGATAAGAAGAAGTCCAGTGTTGAGGGATTACCCGCCGGAGAGATAAACGTTGGTTCATCTGGAAACTGCACTGTATACAGCCCATGCTGCGCGTGATCAAACAGCAGACATCCATTTTGGTTCCGCTGGTAGTTTCGCCAATCCTCGTGTCGAGCGTTCAGGTCTCCTCCAATGACGAAACGAGAGCTTGTACGAGTGATGAGGCTCATGTCGTTCTTGAATTTCGCCGCAAAGCCGTTGCTTATGTTGCACAGGGCAATATACTGCGATGAACCGAACGTCTCCAGTTGATGTTTCCACCTCCACACTAAGAGCTTCGATGACAGAAGTGTGGACGTGGAGCAAGGTGCGGTACTTAATGCCTTTCTTGATGATGATCCCAAATCCCCCCCCCCCCCCTTGGAGTTGGTACGATCAATCCGAACTGTGTTATAATCTGACATCCAGAAGCTGTCACCAGATTTTAGGTGGGTCTCGGTGATTAGTACCAGATTGCATTCAAGTCGTCGTTACAGTTCGGTCGCGTTTCCATTTGCGCCGTTTAAAGTTTAACCGTGCGTGTTTCAATTTGTATTGTTTTTATTTATCATTGCTGCGTAAGTAAAACATGCCGTGCGCGATTAATAATTGTACAGTGAGTGGCGACAAACATGTGTGGTACTGCCATGGATCATGCGAGAAAAAATTCCACGCTGCACGCGTTGGTGCTCAGAGGAATCATGAGCAAAGAATACTAACATACATGCTGCCAATATGCTACGAGTGCCAGAAGCGTCTCGTGATGGAGTTAAATTTCGATAAACTGTACAGACAACAACAAGAAGCCATCAACCTCAACAAGCTAGTTATGGAGTCGAATCACAAACTCACATCCACATTTAGCAACTTCAATGTCCGAGATGGATTTGAATGTATCGAAATGCTCTTAAACGAGTTGAAAAACGAAATTAAAACAACTGCAGCTAATCATAATAACGCGGTTGCACGCATAGCCAAAACCTCGGAGTTGTGGAATGAGCTGGCTGCTTCCAACAAAACTGGCAAAACTGATGTCGTTGCCACAAAAAATCACTTAACATCATTATTCGACATATCGATGAAAGCTACAAAAAACAACATCGCAGCTTATGTCAATGAACTGACCATCGATATGACACGCGAGTTGAAACAAATTTGTTCAGAAATTGAAAAGGTCAGCAGCGTGATAACTGACATGGCTAACAACTGTTCGGCACAGAATATGAGTTATGTAAACCCAACTTTCACGGATGATATTATCGATGAGTTAAAGCAAATTTCTAGCGCAGTAAACTCACTGGAGCAAAAGACTGTTGCTTCACCCACAACAGATTCCTCCCCTAGTTTAGAGGCTGCGTCGTCTCAATCTACAAAAAGCGGCGGAGAAAGCTAGAATAAAGAAGAAACGGAATAAACAGAGGCTCGCTAATGCACTTGACACCACTCGTAACAGTAATAATAATAGCGTCGCAAGAATCACGGTTACAAGCACCACACAATTTTCGACAAAAATAACGGATGTAATTACAACCACAGCAGATTTGCTTACCATGATAACAAACGCCGCGACATCGACAATCTTCCGTTGGATAGAGAGCTACTGGCTGTGGCAAAGAAACGTTTTTCGAGGCCACCTTCAACTTCGTTCAGACCTACCATTGCATTCCAGAGAGGCGATGTTTTAAACCCGTGCCCTACCGACCAACCTAGCACCTCACATCGAACAGCTGCTGCCACACCTATGTAACCCTCCGGAATTGGCGCCTGTCAGTGTTTTTGCCGCAATCGACGCGCTTATTAGAGCAAGATAATAATGAATTGACAAATCATATTGCGCTTCAAGATGAAGAAGAGGTAGAGCTAGGTCTAATTAATTTCCATTCAACTAACACTTCTCCAAGAGAATCTCAGTCAAGAACAGAAATCTTGGTCTATTGCCAAAACTTTAACCGCATGAAAAGCGCAACTAAGATGAATCACGGTGTTCCTAAAACCGTTATTAACAAAATAAATGACCATAAATTTGTCATACGGCATTCGAAAGATACAGTATCTAAGCATCTTCGCAGTGAATTTCAAAATGATCCTTCGAGGGATTCGAGAGAAATTGCAATTTGAAGTTTTATGACACGTTTCATAAGGCTACCAGCAAACACCCACGGGTTTGGTCCTATCTCTACAAACAAAATATTTTTTGTCTACTTATTTAGTACATGGCATTCGAAAGATATAGTAATCAAGTATATCTCCTCCAAGTTTGAAAATATTTCATTAACGGAATCGAAATTTATAACGGTTTGGATGTGGTATGCGGTCATAGATGGGTTTTCTACCAGACTTCAAGCGTGAATCCATGTTTGTCCATTAGATCGTTTATACGTGCCGCGGTTTTTAAAGGAAAACCTTACCATTTAATTACATAAATATAATGTACAAAAGGTGTTATTTATATGGTACACTGAAAAAATATGAAATTAGGGTTGTCTACCAAACGTTAAATATAAAGTGTAAATTAAAAAAATGGATAAAAGTCGGAATGTTTACTTCAAAAGGCCATATTTCAATGGTTTGTTGACCGATTCTAATTATTTTTTCATTATTGAACAAGTAGACGTTTCATCGTTAATTTTCATTAAGAAGAATATAAAATAGAGTTTCCTACTTCAAACAATAGACAACATAAATATCCTCAATTATATGTATTATCACTATTTATTGAATATCTTTGTATTCAAAACGATGACCTATACATTAGTTGAATGCAACGAACGCAAACTACAAATGATGGAAAAATAAAACCATAAATTGAAAAAAAATATGAAGGTATTTGCTGATTCAGATCAATTTATGTTATGATACGGTTTTTGTTCGAAATTTTGTACAATCGCTGGTTGGGTTGACAGATGTTAAAACTAGTCAAAGGGGATGTTATTAGTACAAGTTCATCTGTTCATATCTCTAACTATTGTCAGTTTTATTGTCGAATTGAACTTATCATGAGAATTTGACATTCAGATGTTTATACAGCAATTGCAATCAACGAGTATATAAAAATGGACAGGCAGCTATTTTTAAAACTAAAATATTTACTAAATAATGATAATACATATAGTTGAGATCAACTATATCGCCTATTTATTGATATGACTATGACATGAGATGACTCTGTTTTATATTCTTCTTAATGCAAATTAACAATGAAACGTTTATCTGTTCAATAATGAAAAAAATAATTAGAATCGGTCAACAACAACCATTGAGATATAGCCTTTTGAAGTAAACATTCCAACTATTATTCATTTTTTTAGTTTTCACTTTATATTTAACGTTTGGTAGACATCCCTATTTTCATATTTTTTTCAGTGCACCATATAAATAAAACCGCGACACGTATAAACGATCTAAATAGTCAATGGACAAACATGGATTCACGCTTGAAGTCTGGTAGAAAACCCATTTATGACCGCATACCACATCCAAACCGTTATAAATTTCGATTCCGTCAATGAAATATTTTCAAACTTGCAGGGGATATACTTGATTACTATACCTTTCGAATGCCATGTACTAAATAAATAGACAAAAAAAATTTCATTTGTAGAGATTGGACCAAACCCGTGGGTGTTTGCTGGTAGCCTTATGAAACGTGTCATAAAACTTCAAATTGCAATTTCTCTCGAATCCCTCGATGGATCATTTTGAAATTCACTGAGAAGATACTTGGATACTGTATCTTTCGAATGCCGTATGACAAATTTATGGTCATTTTTTTTGTTAATAACGGTTTTAGGAACACTGTGGAATGTGATTCAAAACAAAATATTAGGTTGTCATTATTCCGTAATTTTAGCAACTGAGACTAGTTGGGACGAAACAGTGAGAAGTGAAGAAGTTTTCGGGAGCAATTACAATGCCTTTAGGGATGACCGTGATTATCATGTATTTGGTAAGAAGTCAGGAGGGAGCGCTTTGATTGCGATTTCAGCAAAACTAAATG
The DNA here is from genome assembly GCF_030247195.1 of Topomyia yanbarensis. NCBI lineage: Eukaryota > Metazoa > Arthropoda > Insecta > Diptera > Culicidae > Topomyia > Topomyia yanbarensis. Next base: position 234,789,638 of record NC_080672.1, on the reverse strand, counting down.
CAGAAGTTATCAAAACTATAAAATCAAAAGAATTCGAGCATGTGTGGGTGAAAGTACATGTTAAAGACGAAACTCACGTTTTCGCTTCGGTGTATTTTCCTCCAAATTTTGCTCGAAAAACGACTTACGAAAAGTTTTATCATGCTGCTGAATGCATTATTAATAGTCTTTACCCGCACGTAAAAGTTCACATATATGGCGATTTCAATCAACGCGGTATTGATTTCATACCAGATGCTGATAATGAGAGCATCCTACTTCCTGTTGTAGGGGAAAATGGAACTTTGCAGTTCATTTGCGATAAATCTGCTAGTTTAGGACTTAATCAAATAAATCACATAAGAAATCAGCGACATTGCTATTTAGATTTATTAATGACGAACATAGACGAAGACTTCTGTGTAACGGAATCACTTACTCCCTTATGGAAGAATGAAGCTTATCATACAGCCATTGAGTTTTCTATATTCTTGCATGTTAACGACAGACCTGGTGATAGTGAATTTGAGGAGGTATTTGATTACGAGTCCGCTAACTATGAAAGCTTGAGGCAAAAAATTAATGCAATAAACTGGCAAATGATTTTAAGAAATGAAGAAAATGTTGAAGCTGCCGTAGACATCTTCTACAAAATATTATTTGAAGTCATTCACGAAGATATACCATTTAAAAGAAGAAGGCGTCACTATAACTCAAAACATCCCATCTGGTTTAATAGAGAAATCAAAAATTTAAAAAATCGTAAGCAGAAAGTACACAAAATCTACAAAAAATACAACAGCGAAGATAACTTAACAAACTATTTAAATTATGCGATCAATTGAACCTTGCCATTGATACTGCGTTTGAAAAGTACAATGCAAGAACAGAACGCAATATAAAAACTTGTCCAAAAAACTTCTTTAATTACGTAAAAACTAAAATAAAATCGGATTATTTCCCAACAGAAATGCATCTTGATGAAAAGTTAGGCGATAACTCAGAGGAAATCTGCAATCTTTTTGCAACATTCTTCCAGGAAGTTTACACTACATTTTCAGAGAAGGATCGAGAGCGTGAATACTTTTCATTCCTCCCAGAACTTTCAAGAGATATTAACATTAAACAGATAAAAGTACATACAATCATGGATGCATTAAAAAACTTGGATAGCTCTAAAAGCCCTGGGCCTGATGGCGTTCCACCGGTGTTTTTAAAAACTTTGTCAATAGAACTAACCGCTCCTTTATTTTGGCTTTTTAACATGTCTCTAGAATCAGGTTGTTTTCCTAAAACATGGAAAAGCTCTTTCCTAGTTCCAATTTTTAAAAATGGTAAAAAATGCGATGTGCGAAACTATCGTGGAATAACTATCATCTTGTGCATTCCCAAGATTTTCGAGGCGATTGTTAATGAAAATTTATTCCACCAAATCAAGAACAGAATTACGCATGTGCAACATGGTTTTTTCAAAGGGCGTTCTACAAGTACAAATCTACTCGAATTCATTAACTACACATTAACAGCAATGGATAACGGACACCACGTTGAAGCTCTTTATACAGATTTTAGCAAAGCATTTGATCGAATCGACATACCCATGCTACTTTTTAAATAAGAAAAAATAGGGTTTGAGCCAGGACTTCTTACATGGGTACATTCATATCTTACAAATCGTGAACAAGCTGTTAGATTTAAAGGTATAAAATCAATCCCAATTCAAGTTACATCAGGAGTCCCTCAACGGTCTCATTTGGGTCCGCTATTCTTTATTTTATTTGTTAACGACATTTCCTTCATTCTAAAAAATGTAAAAGTTCTTATATATGCTGATGATATGAAACTATTTCTAGAAATAAGAAATGGTGAAGACTTTCAGACATTTCAAAACGAAGTAAATATATTTTATACGCGGTGTAATAAAAGCCTTCTGAAACTGAATGTAAAAAAATGTAATTCCATAACATTGAGTAGAAAGAATAATATACAGAACAATAGAGTCTTATTAGGAAATCAACAAGTAGAAAAGTGTGACAGAATAAGAGATCTAGGAGTTATTATAGATTCCAAAATAACATTCATAGATCATTATAACACAATAATTAACAAAGCAAACAGCACACTAGGTTTTATTAAACGCTTCAGCTATAATTTCCAAGATCCCTACACAATAAAAACATTATATGTAGCCTATGTGCGTTCAACACTAGAATATTGTAGTATAGTTTGGTCACCTTTTTCAGCAACGCATGCAAACCGGATAGAATCAGTACAAAAGCAGTTTTTGATGTTCGCTCTTCGTAAACTAGGTTGGACTGGACTACATTTGCCATCTTATGAAGCACGGTGCATGCTAATTGACATTCAATCCTTGAAAGATCGTCGTGAATTTTCTATGGTATCATTTGTAAACGACATTGTATCACATCGTATTGATTCAATCGAACTTTTATCGAAACTAAACTTTTATGCTCCTTCTCGACAACTACGTAACCGCAGCATCTTTTGTACAATTCGCCATCGCACTAATTATGCCAAGTTTGGCCTTTTAAACCAAATGATGAATATTTACAACAAACATTGCGAAAGCATTGACTTCACTATGTCGAAAACAAAACTTAAGCAGCAGTTCAAAGTAAACCAAAATTTTAACTAGTGTTAAGTTAGTTTAATAATTATTGTTAGAAACCGGTCTACATCTGATTGACGACTTGAAATAAATAAGTACCACGTCGATGTTGTGCCTGCGGACGAAGTCAGCAAACTCGATTCTTTTTGCCCGTACAGAGCAATACTGGATGATAATTTTCCTAGCACTTGAATCTGCTCGGGCTTATTTCGGCACTTGCGAAACGCACCGGTCATGTTGACGAATATATCCATCATTTCATCTGCAGAGAACAGATCGGCGTTGTTGTTTTGTGGTGTTGGTCTCCGGAATCCAGGGGAGGGGTGGAGATCCTTGCTCGGCGGAAGCACCAGGGGTATCTGGACGGGACGCAGATTTCACTTGCGAAGGTAGCGGCGAAAAATCAGCTGCACTGAAAACTGCAGCTTTTTCCTTCTTGCGATCCGGTTGGTTGATGGCTGTAGCCTGCTTTCGGATGCGTTTGAACTCCTCTCGTTTCGGACACTGTTTGTCTGTACTTTGATGAGCACATTTGCAGTTGGCGCATTTAAACGGCACAGTTTTGTCCTTAAGACAGTCAGATGTGACATGATTTGTAGCGCAATTGTTGCAACGTGGGTTGATGTTACAGTTGCGGGTACCGTGCCCGAAGTTCAGACAACGCTGGCACTGTGTTACGTCACGACGATCGCCACGATATGGTTCCCAGCGGATGATGATCGAGAATAAGGTACGGATTTCTTTCAGTGCATTGAGCGTTACCGTTCCCTTCCGAAAGTGAACTAGGAAAAGGCTGTCCGGATACTCCTTTTCGTCTTTTCTCGTCATCCGGAAAACAGCAGTTGGTTCTAGTTTGTACCGGTCCACGATTTCTCTTGCAATCGTCTTGACGTCAGAGCTCGGTAGACCCCTGATGACAACCTTGAAGAGCTTATCACCGGGAATGTCATGTAAGAAGTATTCCGCTTTGGATTCCTGCAGAAATTTCACAGCGAAGTTGCTTACGAGCGTCTCAAGCGGCACTTTTTTAAGCACCAATGGTGGATGTTTTATCTTTACTGCATCCGGTACGGCAGCATGATTTGGAGAAGGTTTCTGCGTGGTTGGAAGTGGGTCCGGCGGGGCAGTAGTACTGCAAATGCTGACGTCGTCAACCGAACCGAACGATGAACGCTTCATCGAAACAGAATTAGTTTTTTGTTTCCCCTTTAGGCTGGCAGCTTGCTGCGATGAATCACTGCCCGCCGATAGGTTTCCAGCACCAGGCTTCTTCTTCCTCTTCGGCCTGTTACGGCCCTTCCCTTTACTCATTTCACGGGTTGAACGATCAAAATAAGAGCGAATGTAAAAACACGTCTATACCGCGCGAACAAATAACGAACACTCCGGTGGTGGTGGGTGACTTTTTGGTGCAGATGAAAGGCCCTTCTTTTATGCAATAAATGAAAATCTTTTCATCATTCGTTTTGGTGTAGCTTCCGCTTAGTGGTAAAGTTGCTACATTCACTGATTTTCTTGGAAGGATTTGCAAAAACCTTCGGGTTTGTAGATTAGAAAAACACTTTTTGTTATGATTCAATGGTAAAAGTACAGAATTAATAAGCGCAAACTTAATACTAGTAATAAAAGAAACTTTCTAATTAAATTCTTTTTTTTCCATTTTGCATTCGTCCTAATAAGGACGGTTTGTAGATAACTATGTTGATACAAGACGAGAATCTTTTGAAACGAGTCAAACCTTGCCGACGATTGTTTTACTGCATACACACATATGATCATTCCCCTTTCGCAGCTCACACCGAATGAGCACGATTTGCATCAAGGCGTTCCTATTTATTAACTTTTCGGTGCAGATGAAAGGCCCTCTTTTTGTGCGATAAATGAAAATAATTTCATCATTCGTTTTGGTGTAGCTTTCGCTTAGTGGTAGAGTTGCCACATTCACTGATTTTCTTGGAAGGATTTGCAAAAACCTTCGGGTTTGTAGATTAATTTGAAAAATATTTTCTTATGATTCACTGGTGAAAGTACAGAATTAACAAGCGCAAACTTAATACTAGTTAATAAAAGAAACTTTCTAATTAAATTCTTTTTCCATTTTGCATTCGATCTAATAAGGACGGTTTATAGATAACTATGGTGATACAAGACGAGAATCTTTTGAAACGAGTCAAACCTTGCCGACGATTGTTTTACTGCGTACACACATATGATCATTCCCCTTTCACAGCTCACACCGAATGAACACGCTTTGCATCAAGGCGTTCCTATTTATTAACTTTTCGGTGCATATGAAAGGCCCTCCTTTTGTGCGATAAAGGAAAATATTTTCATCATTCGTTTTGGTGTAGCTTTCGCTTAGTGGTAGAGTTGCCACATTCACTGATTTTCTTGGAAGGATTTGCAAAAACCTTCGGGTTTGTAGATTAATTTGAAAAATATTTTCTTATGATTCACTGGTGAAAGTACAGAATTACCAAGCGCAAACTTAATACTAGTTAATAAATGAAACTTTCTAATTAAATTCTTTTTCCATTTTGCATTCGACCTTAAAACGACGGTTTGTAGATAACTATGTTGATACAAGACGGGAATCTTTTGAAGCGAGTCAAACCTTGCCGACGATTGTTTTACTGCGTACACACATATGATCATTCCCCTTCCACAGCTCACACCGAATGAGCACGCTTTGCATCAAGGCGTTCCTATTTATTAACTTTTCGGTGCAGATGAAAGGCCCTCCTTTTATGCGATAAATGAAAATATTTTCATCATTCGTTTTGGTGTACCTTTCGCCTAGTGGTAGAGTTGCCACATTCACTGTCGCTTTCTCGCTCGTTTTCGTGCCGTGCATGAGCTTTTCCTTTCCTTCAGGCTTCAAATGGCATAACAAAAAAGGAATATGCCGGCTTTCCCCCACCAACTACTCTCGCAAACCAATACGAATAATCATAGGAACAAATATGTAGTGGACCTATATTTAAAACTTTTCATCATTTTATTGTTCGGTTGGTGCACCATATTGACGGCTCTGTGCGGGATGGGCTGAAAATTTTCACTTTTCCGTGTCGTTTTCGAAAGATTTTTCAAAACACTATTTTTCCGTTGATAATGAATTTTCTACATATTCTAAAATTTAATACAGCATTGGTCCAAATATTTTCGACAAAATGCCAAAGAAATTGATTAAATCCATTCAGTACAACAAAAGCGTTCAAAATCTTACATAATTTTTCTACCGAAATTTTGAAAAGGGGCCCCTATATTGAAAGGTAAGTCGTTAGTCACGACAAAACAAATAATAGCAAAATCCATAACGATAGATGTAACAGAATATTTAACGATATAAATATAGAATAAATTCCCGCACACGCAAGGGACAAATTTAAGAACCTCATTAATCAATTCTAAGACATTTTCTGTCTCCCAGAGAAACAGATTACCCACAATAACATTTACTCGCAAAACATCGAATTAAACGACAATGTACCCGTTTATATTCCCAATTATAAGACAATACGCTTACAGCCTTTATTAAGGAGCAAATTCGTGGTGAGGCAGCCACAAGAATGTCTCGCAAAGCAGCTATCCAAACTATGATAGAAGGCGCCACACACAAAGAAACCAAAATGATGTTAAAAATTAGAAAGTTTGATACTTTTCGAGAAGCCATTGACATCATGGTAGACAGTGAACAATCCGAAAACAAGGCAAAAGCCATCATTCTTCATACGACGCGAAATAATCAAAAAGTATGAAATCACAGAGTTACACATAATAACCAGCGTCGGAATAGAAATCAAAATTTCGTTCCAAGAAACCAATCCCAGAATAGGTACCAATCGCGATACCCGATAACCTATCGCAATAATAATAACCAAAATTACCGTAATCAAAACACTTCACAGAATTTCAACAACCAGCGTTCTAACAGATATAACCAAAATCCTTCTTCTAACAGAAATGATTATCAACACTTCAACAACAACAGATTCAATTACCCGACCCGCGTGTACTATGCAAATCAAGATAATCAGACCCATTTAAACCCATTTTTTCAACCAACTAATACCCAATTGCAACCGGCATCAAGTAACAATAACCAACAACTGGCGATACTACCAGCGAATCCTAATCCCGATCATTTTTTAGTCCCCCAGTAACAACTGTCTACCAAAGTCCACTTGGTGAGCAATTGTTACTGAGAGTTAAACCTATACCCTTACCCATATCTATATTGACCATCAATCTAAACGCTTCAAACTTTATACAAGTCAAAGTGCACATGACTGGTCATAGAGTTTGTAGCTTTATCATCGACACAGGTGCTGATATTTCGTTGTTTAAAGCAAAGAATATCCACCCCCAACAATATGTAAACACTAATAATAAGATTAAATTAACCGGGATCACGGACAATAGCGTATAAACTTTAGGAATAACTAATACAGCACTATGCTTTAACAATAGCTTAACACTTAATCATAATTTCCATTTAGTACCAGCAAATCTACCCATTCAAGCCGAGGGCATTCTGGGTAGAGATTTATTTAACTAATTATAAGTGCCTTATCGATTACGAACATTGGCAACTTACGTTACAGTGGCGCAGCCAGTGGGGGGGGGGGTTGGGGGTTTGGGGGTTAAACCACCCCCCCCAAACCAAAATTAATTAGATTGAAAAAAAATTGATACTGACGAATTTAATTTAATATTCCACAAAATATTTTTGGAAAAATATTCTCTGATCACTACATTGAGAACTGTGTTTAAAGCGTCATGAGAACTTTTGGAAAATTGTGGGAAGGGGATCTTGTAACTTAACTCTTAGCCAATATCCCACAGTTGTCAAATAACTTCAATGTAAAATAAAATAATTGTCTGAATTTTTATGAGCTCATTTTTGGAAAGATGCTTCAAAATATGGATTAGAGACAATTTTTCGAATGGGAATCTAAATTTGAATAGGTTGATTGCATATAAAACATAAGCTTGTTTACCGAAAACTTGCATACATTTCAACATTTGCTGAAAATGTATTTTTTTAGATTGTGTTGAGTTTAGACAACAATTCAATATGGTTAACAACAAGAATAACATTTCAGAAACTAGTTGAAAGCTGATGTAATTTTGTCTCTAGCAGGTCAGGATCGGTTTAATGAGCATTGGATTTTTGTTGTATTATCAACTATATGAATAGCCTCTTAGCAGGATGCAATGAATGGCGTACTAAAATTTTGTGTGCTACGTACTAGTACTGCAAGTTGTGAGGTTGACTAATGACGAAAAGTAAAATTAATGCTCGATAAATTTTTAACAGTCACGATCACATTCATTCGAAACTGCCAAATTTCGATGTTAAGTAACATTGAAGAATTTCAAAACGTAAAACTGTTCATCTACTGATAGAATAATTTTGACGGTTAATCCTCCTAGAAGTAATTATAGAGAAGAATTACTCTTCAAACAAATTTGGGTCGAGACTTAATGTCTCCAGCAAAGTTTTCGAAAGTGCTATTTCAAACAACTTTGTCAAAGCAATAAATATCCCACATATTCAGAGTATCGAAATATAGTAGTAGAAAACCTTTACAACAAGCTATTTTGAAATTACTGTATTTGATAAATCTTTTCTGCGGTAATTAAATAATAAATTCACATTGCGTTCAAGGTGCCTTTGAAGCTTACAAAAAAAATATGGGAACTGGATTTAAAACAAATAATTCCCAGATATTAAAAGGACTCAAAAACACAAAGAGTGATTCCATTTTCAGGAGCTAGCATCAATTCGGCGCTAGCTTAGTCCGCCCACCAAGTTAGTGTTGGATTCTGATGAGATGCAGTCGAAACGCAAGTTTCAGTTCCATCCATCCATAATTTAGTTATAGGTTTTGTGTTCTCAACACGCAATGATTGTTTCAAACAATTTTATCCGTAGCGTAGAAAAAAATAGTTTTCACCTAATTTTTTTTTCACTAAGGAGAAATATAGCAGGCCCAGTCCATTTAAATCCCTATATGTTGAATTCATGTAGCCTTCATATTTTCAACAAAATTGTTTGAAATGACATTATCAAAAACTTTGCTGAAGGCACCATGTCTCTTAATATTTTTGCAAAATTAATTCACCATAATTACCTCTATGAGAATTAATCACTAAAATTTCTATATCAAAGCAGGCGCTGTTTTATGTTGATAACTTCCCGAAGTTGTTAAACCTTCAAAGTCAAGGATTATTATATTAGGTGATCAGCAACAAAACCTTATGTAAAATTTGTAAATACTAATAATAATCCGATATACATAAACTATTCACAATTTAAACCTACTTTATGTCCTCTAAATAGCTACTCGATTTTAAAAACAAATAATAGCAAAATCCATAACGATAGATGTAACAGAATATTTAACGATATAAATATAAAACAAATTGCCCCATACGCAAGGGACAAATTTAAGAACCTCATTAATCAATTCCAAGACATTTTCTGTCTCCCAGAGAAACAGATTACCCACAATAACTTTTACTCGCAAAACATCGAATTAAACGACAAGGTACCCGTTTATATTCCCAATTATAAGACAATACACTCACACCATGACGAAGCTCAAAGTCAAGTAAACAAAATGTTGGAAAGCAATGTTATTGAACCTTCAGTTTCACCGTATATTTCACCCATTTTATTAGTCCTAAAGAAGTCGAATAATGGACAGAAATGGCAACTTGTTGTCGATTTCAGACAACTAAACAAAAAAATTTTAGCAGATAAATTCCCACTACCGCGAATTGACGATATTTTAGACCAACTCGGTAGGGCAAAATATTTTTTCAACTCTAGACCTTATGTCAGGATTTCATCAAATTCCTCTTGACAAGGAATCTAGGAAATTCACATCATTTTCAACCAAGAATGGACATTACCAATTCACACGACTACCATTCGGACTAAATATAAGCCCAAACAGCTTTCAGCGTATGATGACAATCGCTATGACGAGTTTGACACCGGAACTAGCTTTTATTTACATTGATGATATCGTAGTCATCGGATGTTCAACCGAACACCACCTTGCAGACCTAAAACAAGTTTTCGAACGTTTGAGATACAACTATTTGAAACTCAATACACAAAAATATAAATTCTTCAGCTCTGAAGTAACTTATCTTGGTCACAAGATAACGGATCAAGGCATGTTACCAGATGATTCTAAATTTAGCGCAATATTAAACTATCCGATACCAAAAAACGCAGACGACGTAAGAAGATTTGTCGCATTCTGCAACTATTATAGAAAATGTGCACCAAATTTTGTGACAAGAGCACACCCACTTAACCATTTGCTAAAGAAAGATTGTAAATTTATTTGGACTCAGGCTTGTCAGGAAGCATTTAATAAATTACGAAAATCACTATTGTCACACACACCACTTCAATACCTAGACTTTGGAAAATAATTCATAATAACCACAGACGCTTCAGACGTTGGATGTGGAGCTGTTTTATCACAGCAAACCCAGCAAACACAAAATGGAAACATACCTATAGCATTTGCAAGCAGAACTTTTACACCATGTGAAAAAATAAGCCTGTAATTTTGAAAGAATTAACGGCTATACACTGGGCGATTACCTATTTCAAACCCTATGTAAACGGAAAAAAATTTACAGTACGAACAGACCACAGACCATTGATTTATCTGTTCGGGATGAAAGAGCCAACTTCCAAGTTAACCAGAATTCGTCTCGATTTGAAAGAATATGATTTTAAAATAGACTATATACCAGGGAAAAGTAATGTAGGACCCGACGCGCTATCACGAATAGTCACGTCGTCGGATGAATTAAAACAATTAAACATATTAAAACTGAATACGAGATCAATGACTGGTAAATCACAACCTAATTTAAAGCACACTAATAGTGCGGAGCTACAAGATTGCGTACCAAGAGAAATCGATCAGCTCTCGACGTACATGTACCAGTAACCCCTCAGAAACAAACAAATTAATTAAGTTAGAAACTAAAGCCAACAGGAACAAACTAACGTTTATGTTGAAGAAAAATGAAAAATTTTAGCGCAAATAGATCACCCAATAATAAATGGAAGCTAAAGCTAAGCTTCGCTTTACAAAATTAGAAGAAAAGGCAAAAACATTAAGCCAAGAGAAAATAGCGCTATCATTAAGTGACAAAATATTCAAAATGATATCAGTAGAAAATTTTGAAATTATCGCAAATGCACAAGTGCATCTTATAAAAATTATTATTTACAAACCACCAATAAACGCGAAGAACAAAAGAGAAATACAAAAAATATTACACGATTACCTTAACACCCCTACGGGAGGGCATATAGGACAACATAGACAAATCCGAGAAATATACAATTGGAACAACATGAAAAAATCGATTGCAGAATTCATTCAGGACTGTGAATTATGCAAACGGAACAAAGTCATAAAGAATACTAGAGAAAAACAAATAGTTACAACAACCCCGTCATCTCCATTTGAAGTAATATCAATAGACACAGTAGGTCCGTTACCCAAAACTAACAATAATAACAGATATACAGTCAGCATTCAATGCGACTTAACAAAATATATAGTATTAGTCCCAACAAAAGAGGCCAATATCATTGCAAAAGCACTAGTAAACGACTTTCTATTAACATACGGAACAGTCAAAATCTTACGATCTGATCAACCGAGTATAATAACGAAGTTTTTGAACAGATAAGTAAAATGTTGCAAGTGGAACAACAATTTAGCACAGCATACCACCCACAGACAATTGAAGCATTAGAAAGAAATCTCAGATGTTTAAACGAATACCTGAAATATTTTGTCAACAAACACCAAACTGACTGGGACGAATGGTTAAAATTTTACTCTTTTACTTACAACACATTCGGAACATGGATTCACACCATACGAACTATTTTTTGGAAACAAAGCAAAACTACCTCAAGAAATTTTCAATAAAGGAATTGAACCGGTATACAACTTCGAACAGTACAATAAGGAACTAAAATTCAAACTACAAAAAGTAACGAAATAGCAAGAGACAATCTAATTAAGCAAAAACAAAAGGGAATAGCGAATCAGGATGACAAAATTAATCCAATCCATGTAAATAAAAATGATATCGTTTACCTAAAAATCGAGAATAGAAGAAAACTAGATCCCTTTTACGAAGGACCATATATTGTAAAACAAGATTTAGGCCCTAATTTCGAGCTTCTCAACCCCAAGTCAAACAAAACCGTTATAGTACATAAAAATAGAATAATAACTGTATAAAATACAATTAAAACAATTATGCTCTCGCAAAATATAAATCAATTCATGTAAAATTTGATTATGTATAACAAAAAAAGGAAAAACAAGAAAATGTCACCAATAAAAAGAGAAAAAGCAGAAAAAATTAAGGCAATATTATTGTGGAGACGATACTAGCTCAAAACATTAAATCGAGTGAACAGGCAAAAACAATAAAGCTGCTACCCTGTATCGTTTAGGATTGTTTAATTTAAGAATATATTATACCGAAAAGAGACAAAATTCATAGATACAAAAACAAACGCAGAAGCACAAAAACAAAATAATTACATTATTTTTCTTAAAGGGGGAAGATGTAGTATACACTTCTCTTTGTAGGCTACCAGAGAAACTAAATACCGAATAAACACATTAATCAAGTACAGTACATTCTTATTACATATCTTGTGCAACCAAATAATACCAAACCTAATTTATCTACCGAAACAGGGCTTTGACCATATTAACATGCAGTAAATAAGTCATCGCAAACCCGTACTCGATGCAATTAGTTTACATACGCTTTACTACCTCCCAGCGCTTGGCTCGCTTCCCGACCAAACGCAATAAATAACTTTTGACTGCGCATGCAATCTCAGGACACTCGATAGGAACAGTTTTGCCCGCTTTACACCGAGCCGGCGCTTGCCTCGGTGCACAGCGACGCAACCTAAAAACAATCAATAATTTCAATATTGCAGGAAAAGCAAGTTTGGTCCTCGCTTCATTTTATGTCTCTTTTTAGCTTTAAGGAAGATTGTAATTGTCAGCTAGCATTAGAACCCGAAAAGGGTATATAAGGAGAATTTGGATAATGAACGATACTCATTATCATTGGTCTGACCCGACTCGGCGGATGTAGGGGACGGTGGGGAGTTGTGAACATAGTTTTGTTTTCAAAGCATAACTACCATACATATTGGTCGATTTTCAATATTAGACTTGGAATTTGCTAAGGACACCTTAATACATCCGCAAGCTGAAGCAATTCAAAAAGAAATCATTGTCTTGTTTGAGATATGACAGAATGCGTGAAATGCGTTGAATTTTTTAGTTTGGTGGGGAGTTGTAAACCATCGCAAAAAGTAGAATAGATGGAATATTTTTGCGATTTATTTTTATTAGGGCTATAGAAGATAATTTTAAGATGCTTCTAAACTTAAGATGAGATGAAAAAGTGATCTGATTCGCAATGAGTCGGCGACAACATGATTCGCGCCAAGCCACTTGAATTCGTGGCACGGTGAAATTAAAATTGTGGCAGAATCCTGTTCTTCGCATAAAATTGAACATTTTTATATCATAATATATATGATTCATACCTGATTTTCGAATTATGATACTGTTCTACTTAGAAAAATACTATAACCCACTGAAATGTACGATTCACAACTCCCCATTAAGGATGGTTCATAACTCCCCACTTTACATATCTTCGAAAAAAAAAGATGGGTGGGTAACCGGGGTGTCGTGACTACTCGTTTGACTTGTAATTCAAATCGAATGATACTAAATGAAATATGTGGGAATGTTTCAAGTTATTCTTTATAATAATTATGGTGGTTCTGAAAAGAACCATTGTTGTTGGCGCCTGCGTTGATAGGGGATGCGCTGAATTCTAAGCTCGTTGAGACATTCATTCATGAAATGAACAAACAAATGTCGTATTTTCTTGCTTTGAAATATCAATGTTAAAATCTCTCGAAACAACCAACGAAATCTTTTTCCTAGTGTACAGAAATGAATCACACTTAGCGAAAAACTAGGGGCGGGTAATGTCCGGAACATAACCGCGATGATCATATTCTTAAAATTCTGCTTGTATCTCTTTCAAATGGTAAAATTTTACGCATTAAGTTCGATTCACCGGGCTCAGCGAAATTTTCCTGGGGATCCCGTTCGTTTATCTATTCAGAAAAACAATTTTATCGCCGAATTCTCCGCATTGAATACAGGTCAATAACATCATATCATTCGTTATCGAGCACTCGGTCGAGATAGAGGTTTTTTGTTGTCGGTCCGTACACTCTATAGCGACAAATAGTGTTAATCCGCGTTCAAGGTCATTCGCACACCCTACGCCTAGTTGAGGTTTCAGTATTTTTCCCTTCTTTAGTGTTTCTGTTTCTGAGTACCGTTAGCCGGTCAGTGACAAGTGAAGCAGTGTTCTTCTAGTAAGCCGTCTGGATACCGTTACCTACACAAGTTAAGTATTAGTTTACGTTTCCCCTTCTTGGTTGTCTTAATAACGTGCACTGGGCAATAGGCGCGTGCAAAAATGACTTCCCCTGACGGCGGTTCATCTCAAGGTGAGATGGACGTCGAAACAAAATCGGCTCCCCGGCTTAAAGTATATCCGAGCTCGGCCACCGGGCCATTTGTGATCTTCTTTCGGACCAAAGAAAAAAAGTGTTTGAATCTGTTGCAGATTTCTCGAGTTCTGACGGACCGGTATTCGGCCGTGACAAATATCGAATCAAATAATTTGAAATGCGATGCGTTTGCCTTATGCGAGACATGGCTCACTTCAGAAATATCCCTACACTTCCACGATTTTAATATTATTCGCTTGGATCGAGAAGACTCTTACAGAGGAGTACTTTTGGGGATCAAAAAGTGCTATTCTTTCAATCGAATCGACCTCCCCTTGACACCAGGCATTGAAGTTGTCGCTTGCCAAACCAGAATTAAAGGCAAAGACCTTTTCATTGTTTCCACCTACATCCCCCCTAGAGCCTCAGTCAGCCACCGACCATCTGCCAATCGTAATTAATATTACTAACGTTTCAGGGCCACCGAATGAATTAATATTACTAACGTTTCAGGGCCACAATCAATGTTTCGTATGACCTCACACGAAATATTGATTGGAAGAGCTACGCGTCCGCGATATCCGAAAAAGTAGAATCGACACAAGAGCTTCCTCCGGAGGAAGAGTACGGGTTCCTGTCTGGCTTTTTTCTCGATACCGCGATTCAAGCTCAGACTAAACGCGTACCAGACGCGATCTCACGCGGGCGTCCTTCCAATCCATGGTGGGACAAAGAGTGCTCAGACGTGTACGCGGAGAAGGCCACTGCGTATATGACCTTCCGGGACGACGGGCTGCCAGCTAGCTATCGACAGTACGCGAGAGCGGAAACGCGCATGAAGAGTTTGATGAAAGCCAAAAAACGTAGCTACTGGCACCGGTTCGTCGACGGACTAACGATAGAAACATCGATGAGCACTCTTTGGAGTACGGCCCGACGTCTACGACACTGAAACAGTACTAACGTGAGCGTGGAATATTCAAACCGTTGGATATTCGATTTTGCCAAGAAGGCTTCTCCGGATTCCGCCCTGACACAGAAGATCTACCGCGCCGCGTCCCCTCACGATAACGCGAACGAAACACTGTTTTCGATAGTGGTTTTCTCACTTGCTCTCTTGTCATTTTACAATAAAGCCCTAGGGCCAGACAGAATCAAATTTAACTTGTTAAAGAATCTGCCAGACTCTGCCAAGAGACGCTTGTTGAATTTATTTAATAAGTTTCTTGAGGGTAATATTGTTCCTCATGACTGGAGGCAAAGTGAAGGTCATCGCCATTCAAAAACCAGGAAAACCAGCCTCCGACAAAACAATTCGTATCGACCGATTGCGATGCTGTCCTGTATCCGAAAGTTGTTCGAGAAAAATATCTTGTTTCGCCTCGACAATTGGGTTGAAGCAAATGGCTTACTGTCAGATACACAATTTGGTTTCCGCAAAGGCACGGACGACTGTCTTGCGTTGCACTCAACAGAAATTCAAATGGCTTATGCTAGCAAAGAGTAGATGGCATCAGTTTTGCTAGATATAAAAGGGGCGTTTGATTCAGTTTCTATCACAATTCTTTCTGAGAAGCTGCACCAGCATGGTCTTTCACCGACTCTAAACAACTTTTTGCTAAACTTGCTGTCCAAAAAACATGTGCATTTTTCGCATGGTGATTTATCGACATCAAGAATTAGCTACATGGGTCTTCCCCAGGGCTCATGTCTAAGCCCCATTCTCTATAACTTTTACGTGAATGACATTGACGAATATCTTGTCAATTCCTGCACGCTAAGGCAGCTTGCAGATGATGGTGTGGTCTCTATTACAGGACCCAAAGCCGTCGATCTGCAAGGACCATTGCAAGATACCTTGGACAATTTGTCTGCCTTGGCCCTCCAGCTGGGTATCGAGTTCTCCAAGGAGAAAACTGAGCTAGTCGTATTTTCAAGGAAGCGTGAACCAGCGCAACTACAGCTTCAATTAATGGGTCAAACTATTGCTCAGGTTTCAACTTTCAAATATCTCGGGGTCTGGATCGACTCTAAAGGAACCTGAGGATGTCACATTAGGTATCTGAAACAGAAGTGCCAACAAAGGATCAACTTTCTCCGTACAATAACCGGAACATGGTGGGGTACCCACCTAGGAGACCTGATCAGACTGTACCAAACAACGATATTGTCGGTGATGGAGTACGGGAGTTTATGTTTCCGCTCCGCTGCAAACATTTCATCAAACTAGAGCAAATCCAATATTGTTGTTTGCGTATTGCTTTGGGTTGCATGCACTCGACACATACGATGAGTCTAGAAGTTCTGGCGGGAGTGAATGGTCTGTTCATGCCGAGGCAGGTTTGGCGCAGCGAATGGCAACCGCGTAAGGGGTAAACCCAGCCACCCCGAAGCAAGACAGAAGAGTGAGTGTATAGGCGTATAAGGGGACTGCCTCATGCCAAGACGGGAGGGTCGTAGCGTAGTATGTTGGAACTTAGCTATCGATGCCTCATGGCGTGGCAGAGGAGTGAAAGGGTGAGCATCCAAGTCAGTCTCACACTGTATGTTAAGGGTGAGCATAAAAGTCAGCCTCACAGGTTGGTAGAGGCTAGCACAAAAGTCAGCCTAGCAAGGAATGAAAAAGGTGAGCATACAAGTCAGCCTCGCATGGTATGTCAGAAGGAGTGAGAAAAATGTCCCACATGGGATGCCAGGGGGAGTGACAAAGGTACAATAGAGTGGCACGATTGAGAGGGAATCAGGTGATAGGGTGAGCACGCAAGTCAGCCTCACATGGTATGGGTGGGGCGAGCACAAAAGTAAGCCTAGCAAGGAACGAGTAAGGTGAGCACACAAGTCAGCCTCGCATGGAACGTAAAAGGTGAGCACAAAAGTCAGCCTCATGTGGGAGTGTTTGAGAGTGAATCAAAGTTTGATTGAGAGAGCACCCAAGTAAGCCTCATACAGGATGTATGAACGCGTGAGTGAGAGTGAATGAGTACATTTAGTACAGCCATCCCCCCAGAAGTAATACCGAGAGGTAGTTCCTGGGAGGAATGATGGCGGAGCCCAATGGAGTTTAGTCGGTATTAATGGCTGGTCACCATTCGAGTCCGACACGCCCCCAGTGCACCCCGTGCGGTAGATTGGACCCTACCAATAGCACGTGTACTGGGCTAGGACATAAAGGTCTTCTCCATTGTAAAAAAAAGAACATCTGGCGGGCGTCCTTCCGCTGAAAAATCGATTTTGGGAACTCTCATATCGATTGCTCATTCGATGCGATATATTGAACCCGTCAGTAATTGCAAATTTCGAAAGGCTTGTCGAGCTCAATTCTCAAACCCGATTTATGTCCTTGTACTTCGATTACATGGCTCAAAATATCAATCCTTCTTCATATTATCCCAACCGTGTCAATCTCTTTCATGCTTCTGATTCAACTGTATTCTTCGACACATCCATGAAATACGAGATTCGTGGAATTCCGGATCACATACGTCCGCAAGTGATCCCAAGCATCTTTCATAGTAAATTTCGAGAAGTCGACTGCAACAAGATGTTTTACACCGACGGGTCAAGCCTCGACGGCTCCACTGGCTTCGGTATATTCAATCAAAACCTCACCGCCTCTTTCAAACTCAATGATCCTGCTTCAGTTTACGTCGCAGAACTTGCTGCTATTCAGTATACCCTTCGGATCATTGATACTTTGCCCACCGATCATTACTTTATTGTCTCGGATAGCCTCAGCTATCAGCGAGGCTCTCCGTTCAATGAAACCTAGAAGGCACATTCCATTTTTTCTGGGGAAAATCTGGGAGCGCCTGCGTGCTTTGTCTGTAAGATCGTACAAGATTACCTTAGTTTGGGTTCCCTCGCATTGCTCCATTCCAGGTAATGAAGAAGCGGACTCTTTAGCTAAGGTGGGCGCTTTACAAGGTGATATATATGAAAGACCAGTTAGCTTCAGCGAATTTTTCAGTATTACTCATCAGAGAACCCTCGAAAGTTGGCAAATTTCATGGAGCAATGGTGAACTGGGAAGGTGGCTACATTCGATAATCCCTAAGGTATCAACAAAACCTTGGTTCAAGGGGATAGATGTGGGTCGAGATTTTCTTCGCGTGATATCTCGGCTCATGTCCAATCACTACACGCTGGATGCTCATCTCCGGCGTATTGGGCTCGTGGATAGCGGTATTTGCGCTTGTGGCAACGGATATCACGAGATCGAACATGTAGACAACATGGGCATGCGCCGAGTACTGTTCTGCAAGATCTCAACTATTCGATTCCCTTCGGGCCCAAGGAAGATCACCCAATGTACCGGTTCGAGATGTACTAGCAAACCGCGATCCCCTCTATATGTCCCTTCTAAACACGTTCCTAAAAACCATCAATATCCAAATTAAACTGCCCCTATCATCTCTTATCATAGTGCCCTCTTCCGCCTACCGTACCCCAACGATGGTCTGATGCGACTCCAAGACGAGACAAAACATCTGTCGAATGGCCCAACAACACGAGACCTACAGTACAACATCACACGCGCAACGCGGTGTGTTGCCGATCCGCATCTGAGCCGTACTACGAAATCGTCTGGATGAACCCCTGCCGGCTCGAGGAAGACCGCCCGGCGTCCCAAGACATGATGCATCCGTCCGAATCTGTAATCCTGGCCGTTGATTCAAGATGCCGGAAACTGAAAGTTTATATTCCCCCGCCTCTGTCAGCTTTGTCCACCGTCTCTCCCATGCCTCTGATACACAGATGTAGGGCTTCACCCCCCCCCCCCCCTTGAATATCTTCCCAAAATTTAGGTGCCCCCCTTTCTTCTAGTTTTAGGACAGATCGTATCAATCACTCGGAGTGATTAGTTGAGTTTTTTCTCTGACTCCGTGTTCCATCGAATAAACAAGTGCTCGGCCTACGCCACCCGCCTTTTTTTTGAGCGCGGTCTCTGCCATCCGGCACAAATCATCGCGACATTTCGCTAGCTCAGCGATAGTTTACGCAAGTGCAGTGCTCCGAAACCCGATTAGTAGTGTGAAAAACAAGTGTTTCGCAACTCGATCCCCGACGGGTCTCCGGTGCCCTGAGGGACGGATTATCCGCCAAGGCGCTGATTCCTACCGAATTTCGAAGCATACTACGGTTTTTCCGCGGGAAAAAGTGTTGTGAAAATCGTAGCAGGAATTAGGAGTACAGACTTTTAAGAAGGTAAACAACTCGCGCCTCCATCAAATCTCCCACGTTAAATCGGTGAACTGATCGCGCCTCCACCTAGGCGAAGATTCAAATCAGTAAAAGACTTGCGCCTCCATTGACCTACCGACCGCCGGCGATTTAAACGCGTGTGAAATATCGAACAGAAAAATCGAATTGGTGTGCGCCTGCGAAGTGACCTCCTAGATAGTAAAGTGACGAAAACCGAACGACAATAATGCCACGCCCTCCTCCCCCGGACTGGGGTGAGGAACCCCCCCTAAGTCGATCGCTCCCCGGTTACATGAATTCCGGGGATGTGATAGATCAGCAGACCCTATTATTAAGGGCCGTCAACGAACTAGGAAACGAGGAACAACGACTCCCCGCGGATCCTTTCCTTATTCTAAAATCTGTACAGTCAGTGCTCGGTATCGATCCAAGAAACCTGGTGAGTGCGACAAAGGAGGCAAAGGGATCCAGATATGTGTTGAGAACCCGATCGAAGAAAGCTTTTCTAGCCCTACAGAAGTTGAATCAGCTTATAGGCGGTCAGAAGGTGGAGATTATTCCCCACCCAACCCTCAATAATGTCCAGGGTGTCATCTACGATCCTGACACCAAAGATTTGGAAGAAGCCAGACTGCTGGAAGAACTAAAGACCCAGGGGGTCACGGAGGTTCGCCGAATATCAAAAAAGATTGAAGGTAAGCCGGTCAACACACCACTGGTCATCCTCTCCTTCTCTGGTTCTGCACTTCCGGAACACGTTTTCATGGCCTACTCCGCACCAGTATCCGCCCATACTATCCACTACCGATGATGTGCTTCAAGTGCGGCAAATTTGGGCATGGTAGTCGTCTCTGTCCCAACCCCGCCGCTTGCTTGAACTGCAGTGAACAACATGAAACATCCAAAGATAACCCATGTACCAAGACAAGCGTTTGCATCAACTGTGGACAAGGTCACTCCACCCGTAGTAGGACGTGTCCCAAATTTATCGAGGAAGAACAGATAACCAAAATCAGAGTTGACAAAAATCTCACCTTCCCCGAGGCCAGAGCTTTGATAACGAAACGCCAACAAGGTCCCAGTTATGCCAGCGTAGCCACAGGTAACACCAAGGACGGCGAACGGGACAAAATCATAGCACAGCAGAATGAACTAGTGACTCTGAAAGAAAGCAAGGCCCAAAGTTCAGTTGACGGTAAAGATCAGGAAATTAAACGGCTGAAGGAATATTGTTCCAAGCTTCAAAAACAGCTTCAAGCGGCTACAGCAGATATAGCGAAACTGCGGCATGCCTTCTCCGAGCTTCACCAAAAGTCGTCTATCCACCCTAGGGAGAACACTTCCACCAACGAAAACACCCCAACGGGAACAAAAGCTAAGAAGACTATATTTTTAGAACCAACCTCTGTTGCCGGAGCTCCTGCCGGCCCGGCCAACCAACCAGAACCCAGAAGGTCCAGTCGCCAAAAAGTAAAGGATACCAGAAAAAGTGGTACCGATAAATCCAGAAGCCCCAACTTCAAAACAACTCCCGATATGACCTTGCTTACACCCGATCTTGAAGCCATCATGCCCTGGTCCCGATCCAGTTCAACAACAGCACTCAACACGTCAGGCCAAGAACCTCCAACAACCGTTGACTACTCGGACGTCATCTCAGAGTAACACAACGCACAAACGCTCAACCCAGCAGTCAGTAGAAATCAAAAGCAACAACATTCAATAGCCGAAACCAAACAAACAAACCTCCCGCGTCGACCCCGACCGGGGACGTTCCGGGTTCTCCCGATGCACCCCCGGCGGCTGTTGGCGAGGGCCCGAGTTTAACTCAGGCAAGTACTCATACACAAAATATAACAGAAAACAACCGACTGCCCTCAAGTCCTTCCAGCCAATGCTTACTAGACGTCACCTTGCCGCCAACCATACAAATACAAAAAATAATCAGCAAACGTAGTTCTATGACATCGACCCCTGGACGCAGGGACAACAGCGACACCGATCGGCTCCGCAGCCTCAGCCCCATCGCTGGTTGCTCTTGGCATCCAGTTCAGTTCCACCACAGGAACAGTGACACCAATACCACAGAACGCAACATGTACACCTATTCCACAAGTATACTAGTGGAAGCTACCCACTCACAATCACACCGAGACATCACTAACAAAACCTGCTCTCCGTGCATCAACAAAGCCTCCCTCCCCGCGTCGCCCCCGACCCGGGAGGTACCGGAAACATCCGATGAGTCCCCGACGGTTGCCGGCGCGGGGAACCCGGGTAAGTTCCATCAATCCCATAGTTCGATCGTATCCATCTGCCGCACTTTACTCTCGTACAGGATCCTATGGTACATCAACCGAATCAACACCAAGTACTAGAGACTCCAAAGAAAACATCAAAACCTGCTCCTCTTGCATGAGCAAAGCCTCCCTCCCCTGTACGAGCGAGCCGACTGGGAGGCGTACGAAGATGCAATCGAAACAGCTCTCGAATTTAACGAGACTCACACACCTGAGGCCATTGCAAAGCTTATTGTTCAAGCCGCCTCCACAAGCATCCCCCGAACTAGCGGAACCCCCCCGCGAAGAGCAATCCACTGGTGGAACGACGAGGTCGCAGCTGTTCTGAAAGCCCGAAGAAAAGCCCTCAGACTTTTTCGAAGAACCCCACAGGAACACCAACTATGGGAGGAACGCGCAGCCAACTACCGAAGGCTTAGAAACCAGGGAAGAAAGGCGATTGAGGAAGCTAAAGCAGCAAGTTGGGGAGAGTTCCTCGATGGCATTAATCCGACTTCCTCCACCAAGGAACTGTGGAGAAGGGTCAACGCACTTAGCGGTAAACGCCGACATACTGGATTTTCCCTTAATATCCATGGAACGACTACCGTGGACCCTACTGAAATAGCAAACCAGATCGGGAAATATTTTCAGGAGCTATCATCCGACGAATCTCTACCGGCATCCTTTAGGAGGTGGAAAGCCGGTATAGAAGCACACCCAACGAGCTTCGGACTCGACTGTAGTGCACCGTACAATCAACCTTTTTCTGGAATGGAACTCGCCACTGTACTAAGTGCGACACGCGGGAAATCGGCTGGACCCGATGAAGTGGGCTACCCTATGCTCAGACACCTCCCACCAAGGGCGAAAAGAGCCTTACTAGAATGCTTGAACATAGTCTGGGAAGGTGGAGACTTCCCAGAAGCTTGGCGCGAGGCACTGGTCATTCCTATTCCCAAAAAAAGTAGCGGAAGAAAGGAGCCCAGCGACTTCCGCCCTATAAACTTGATTAGCTGTATAGCTAAAACGATGGAGAGACTAGTAAATCGGCGCCTTGTGACCTATCTGGAGGAGGGAAACTTCCTCGACCTCCGGCAGTTTGCTTTCAGAAAAGGACTCGGCTCAGGTATCCATCTCGGTTCGTTTGGAGAGGTAGTCGGTCAGGCACTCGAGGAAAACAAGCACGCTGATATCGCGATCCTCGACCTCGCCAAGGCCTACAAGGCGACAATTGCATCAGTGGGGAATAAGAGGGAATATGGGCCGCTTCGTCCAGGAATTTCTCAGGAACAGAACCTTCCGAGTGTGCATCGGAGGAAACAAATCTGATACCTTCCGGGAAGCCAATGGGGTCCCGCAAGGATCCGTGTTGGCAGGCACCCTCTTTCTCGTAAGCATGAATACTCTATTCGATGCTTTACCGAAAGGAGTATTTATATTCTTATATGCTGATGATATCATTTTGGTGGCGATCGGAAAAACAAAAGCTAGAACCAGGATAAAATTGCAGGCTGCTGTTAACGCCGTAGGCCGGTGGGTCGAAGCAACCTGTTTCAATATTGCCCCAGAAAAATGCGCCATTGCACACTGCTGCAACTCCCACCACGTTGCTTTCGATCGACCCGTGAAACTCGCCGGTGCAACTATACCATTTCGCAAGGAACCGAAAATTCTCGGAATTAAGGTAGACCGGAGAATGACCTTCACATCCCACTTCCAGCAAATAAAAAAGGATTGCGAAAGCAGGAAAAGACTAGTTCGCACCATAAGCTCCCGCCACACCAAGTGCAACAGAAAAACAGCTCTAAATGTGAGTCAAGCCCTAATACACTCAAAAATATTCTACGGCCTTGAGCTCACCTGCCGAAACTGGGAGGGTCTGGCCACCACACTAGCACCTGTCTACCATGGTGCGGTTAGATTCGCAACGAGACCGCTGACCATCTGGCCTCTATCGGTCGGCGAACGAGGTCAATGGTTACCCGAGAAGTCCCGGTAAATGATATCACTAAATCATTCAAGCAGAAAGCCTCCAACCACTTCATCAACCACTGGACGAACCTGCGAGGACACCCACAGAAAATCAAGGGATCTCTCCAAAGATGGGAAGACAGAGAGAGCAGAATAGAGCAAAAGGTACTCTCGCGACTCCGTGTAGGACACACCAGAATTACCCACGCCCACATTATCTCACGAGTAAATCCACCACTATGTTCCACATGCAACAGCAGGTTAACAGTCGAACATATACTCGTCAACTGCCCCGTCTACGAGGACCTTCGTCGGCAACACGATGTATCATCATCCATAAAGGATATACTTGGAAATGACCCGTCACGAGAGGAGAAACTACTAATATTCTTAAAAAACGCCAACTTGTTCGCAGAGATTTGAAGAGAAGGGACTACCATGATCGCCTCGGGACCTGGTGCGCATCTCTAGCAATGACTTCCGACTTTAAATAGACGTCCTTAACTGTAACAAATAAAATAGACTAAGAGGTTACATAGAATATAAGCACCCTTTGGTAGGCGAATGACCACTTCGGTTAAAGCCTATAAATAAATAAATAAATAAATAAATAAATAGTTTTAGTTGATCAATATTTAATCTCGTTAAGGAATGCCCAACAGTACCAACAGTAATAGCCCTAATTAATCCCCCCCCCCCAATCTTAATAAAATTGAGGCACTCCTAGTTAATAAGCTTGTAAAATGTTCCCCTTAGTTAATATTTAATTGCTCCAACAATCTCCCTTCTAAAAATCATAAAGTGCATTGCTATACAAAGAACACACAAAATGACCCCCCCCCCCCCTAATCTTACGAATGTTATATTATCCCCTCTTGTATATGTATAAGTTAGCTGTAAAATTCATTTAGTTTCATTATATAAAAACAAAATTATCAACCAACCTTATCAAATAAACGAATTGAACAAAAAAAAAATAATTTCATGTGATTTCAACAAGCAGACAATGTACTTGCATGACAGGTGGGAGTGTTTTGAAGTGGTTTTAGTGAAGGTAACAACATAAATTCGTGTATTGCACATTTTACTATGATTCTCCTTAACCCCGCAAAACCACGGGGTTGGCAGCAGAGGGTTAAGTTGTTTGGAAGAGATGACAGTTATTATATGATAACTAAAAATATAAAATTGTTCTATAAATTGCAAAGTTATTGCCGTGTTAACCTGAAAATTTATCATTTCATTCATATAGGAACAATCATTAAAATTATGTCAATTTATGCTTTGCTTTCACTGATTTTCTTGGAAGGATTTGCATAAATCTTCTGGTTTGTAGATTAGAAAAATATATTCTTATGATTCACTAGTAAAAGTACAGAAATAACAGGTGCAAACTTAATACTAGTTAATAAAAGAAACTTTTTAATTAAATTCTTTTTTCATTTTGCATTAGCCCTAATAAGGACGGTTTGTAGATAACTATGGTAATACAAGACGAGAATCTTTTGAAACCGCTTTCGTAGCTCACACCGAATGATTACGCTTTGCACCAAGGCGTTCCTATTTATTAACTTTTCGTTGCACATAGAAGGCCATCCTTTTGTGCGATAAATGAAAATATTTTCATCATTCGTTTTGGTGTAGCTTTCGCCTAGTGGCAGAGTTGCTACATTCACTGATTTTCTTGGAAGGATTTGCATAAATCTTCAGCTTTGTAGATTAGAAAAATATATTCTTATGATTCACTGGTAAAAGTACAGAATTAACAAGCGTAAACTTAATACTAGTTAATAAAAGAAACTTTCTAATTAACTTCTTTTTGCATTTTGCATTCGTCTTAATAAGGATGGTTTATAGATAACTATGGTGATACAAGACGAGAATCTTTTGAAACAATTCAAACCTTGCCGACGATTATTTTTACTGCGTACGCACATATGATCATTCCCCTTTCGCAGCTCACACCGAATGAGCACGCTTTGCATCAAGGCGTTCCTATTTATTAACTTTTCGGTGCAGATGAAAGGCCCTCCTTTTGTGCGATAAATGAAAACATTTTGGTGTAGCTTTCGCTTAGTGGCACAGTTGCCACATTCACTGATTTTCTTGGAAGGATTTGAATAAATCTTCAGGTTTGTAGATTAGAAAAATATTTTCTTATGATTCACTGGTAAAAGTACAGAATTAACAAGCGCAAACTTAATATTAGTTAATAAAAGAAACTTTCTAATTAAATTCTTTTTCCATTTTTGACGAGAATCTTTTGAAACCCCTTTCGCAGCTTACACCGAATGATTACGCTTTGCATCAAGGCGTTCCTATTTGTTAACTTTTTGTTGCAGATCCTTTTGTGCGATAAATGGAAATATTTTCATCATTTGTTTTGGTGTAGTATTCGCTTAGTGGCAGAATTGCCACATTCACTGATTTTCTTAGAAGGATTTGCATAAATCTCCAGTTTTGTAGATTAGAAAAATATTTTCTTATGATTCACTGGTAAAAGTACAGAATTAACAAGCGTAAACTTAAGACTAGTTAATAAAAGAAACTTTCTAATTAAATTCTTTTTGCATTCGTCTTAAGAAGGACGGTTTATAGATAACTATGGTGATACAAGACGAGAATCTTTTGAAACAATTCAAACCTTGCCGACGATTGTTTTACTGCGTACACACATATGATAATTCCCCTTTCGCAGCTCACACCGAATGAGCACGCTTTGCATCAAGGCGTTCCTATTTATTAACTTTTCGGTGCAGATGAAAGGCCCTCCTTTTGTGCGATAAATGAAAATATTTTCATCATTCGTTTTGGTGTAGCTTTCGCTTAGTGGCAGAATTGCCACATTCACTGATTTTCTTGGAAGGATTTGCATAAATCTTCTGGTTTGTAGATTAGAAAAATATTTTCGTGTGATTCACTGGTAAAAGTACAGAATTAACAAGCGCAAACTTATTGCTAGTTAATAAAAGAAACTTTCTAATTAAATTCTTTTACCATTTTGCATTCGTCCTAATAAAGACGGTTTGTAGATTGTATGGTTTGTCGGTGAAGATTCTTTATCTGCCTAGTAAAACTCTGGGATTTCCTGTTTTACTTTTTTACTGTTTATTGTAGCGGATTATATCAGACTGGCAGACACGGAGAACACGGAGGACGGTTAGCGACCGAACTTAGACTGTATTGTAACGTGTATAGAAGGACTAACACAAACGGAATAACGAATGACTGTACTAACTAAACTGTATTCACATTGTAACTTAAAAACGTATAAACGTATAATAGGTGCAAACAGTAGATAACTATGTTGATACAAGACGAGAATCTTTTGAAACGATTCAAATCTTGCCGACGATTGTTTTACTGCGTACACATATATGTTCATTGCCCTTTCACAGCTCACTCAGAATGAGCACGCTTTGCATCAAGGCGTTTGTATTTATTAACTTTTCGGTGCAAATGAAAGGCCCTCCTTTTGTGCGATAGATGAAAATATTTTCATCATTCGTTTTGGTGTAACTTTCGCTTAGTGGTAGAGTGCCACATTAACTGATTTTCTTGGAAGGATTTGAAAAAACCTTCGGGTTTGTAGATTAAGTTGAAAAATATTTTCTTATAATTCACTGGTAAAAGTACAGAATTAACAAGCGCAAACTTAATACTAGTTAATAAAAGAAACTTGTTTTTTCCATTTTGCATTCGTCCTAATAAGGACGGTTTGTAGATAACTATGTTGATACAAGACGACAATCTTTTGAAACAATTCAAACCTTGCCGACGATTGTTTTTACTGCGTACACACATATGATCACACCGAATGAGCACACTTTGCATCAAGGCGTTCCTATTTATTAACTTTTCGGTGCATATGAAAGGCCCTCCTTTTGTGCGATAAATGAAAATATTTTCATCATTCGTTTTGGTGTAGCTTTCGCTTAGTGGTAGAGTTCGCTGATTTTCTTGGAAGGATTTGCAAAAACCTTCGGGTTTGTAGATTAGAAAAACATTTTCTTATGATTCACTGGTGAAAGTACAGAATTAACAAGCGCAAATTTAATGCTAGTTAATAAAAGAAACTTTTTAATTAAATTCTTTTTCCATTTTGCATTCGTCCTAATAAGGACGGTTTGTAGATTGTTTTCACACATCAAAGCCTTTGTATGGTTTGTCGTTGAAGATTCTTTATCTGCCTAGTAAAACTCTGGGACTTTCTGTTTTACTCTTTTACTGTTTATTGTAGCGGATTATATCAGACTGGCCGACACGGAGAACACGGAGGATGGTTAGCGACCGAACTTAGACTGTATTGTAACGTGTATAGACGGACTAACACAAACGGAATAACGAATGACTGTACTAACTAAACTGTATTCACATTGTAACTTAAAAACGTATAAACGTATAAACGAAAAGAACGTATGAAACGTAAAGAACGTATCTGATCTGGCGTGAGCTGGGCTTTTATAGTCCTGATACACTTTTGGACGAACGCTATTGGTTCAACCGGAAACCCTTTTCTGATCCGGAAACATACACTGACTTGGCAATACTGCCAACAGAAGCGTAAATTATGCTTACTACAACTACACAAAATGAATCTAATCTAAACGGTATACAGATTGCACATATGCTATGTGTACAGTGAAACCCTGTTAATCTGACGATGATTGATTAGAAATAGGCGCAAACATACCGACCGCCTTGAAAGACTTGCCTTTCAACTAAGCTGTACTATTTATGCTGATTGCCTTTGCGACTAATCTGTCTAAAATTCTGACACTAAATCTATCCAGGTAGTACACTGTAGTTATTTTTGATGTGATTCACGATCAAGGATAGTCATTCTGCAGCCTGCCTTGCGATCTGCTGCCGAAGCTTCGAGGACGGGAGACTTGAATTCGACTCCGTCAACTTCTATGCAGCTGACGTCGATAAGACAAGACCCGAGCGACTCCGCTGGTCCCAGCACTCGTAGTCTGCTAATGTTGGTTGATGATTGTGTTGGTTGTATACTGGACGCTGCACATAGGAGTAATTGGCGTCGAATCCTGGCCAAAATTATTTGCTGCTGCAATTGTTGTTATTAGGCCTTAATATGAACTAAAAATAGACAATTACTAGTTTTTGGTACAATTTAGCATCTACCAGTGCAGAGGCCAATTTTCTATATCCTTTCGAATACTAGTAATTTCTAGGTGATCTTTGTGAATACATTTTTTTTCCCATTTGCATAAACATTTGATCAGTGGGAAAGGGAGAAGAAAACGGAACCCCTGTGCATATTTTCATAGAGATGCATTTTGGCAAACATAATATTTGGCCCTACAGCATTTCGGTGTACCTCAAATTAGTAAAAATTTCAATATTTTCAAATCGCTTGGGATTGGTGGATCGGACAAGATCGGAAGAGCTGGAATATTTTTTGTATAGCTGAAATCTTGTTTTGTAATACTGCTTCAGCAACTTTGCCGGATATAGCCGTATAAGGTAACTTTTTGCCTTTCTCGTATAAAGAAAGGCTATGCAATCACTGTAAAAATCGACTTTTTAACCGAGGCCCGGAGGGCCGAGTGTCATACACCATTCGATTCAGTTCGTCGAGATCGGCAAATGTCTGTGTGTATGTATGTGTGTGTATGTGTGTATGTATGTGTGTGTATGTGTGTATGTATGTGTGTGTCATTTAAACTCACACAATTTTCTCAGAGATGGCTGAACCAAGGGGTGAGTCGCTTAGCACAAATCGAATTGTGCTCACAAATAAACATCGTGGTAGCTTGTGCCGCAATGTGCCACGATGTGCCACGATGTGCTACGATGTGCCATGGTGTTCAGTAAAACAAAAGCAATGGTTGCTATGATTATTCAACTACACTTTGTTGACAGTTTTTGGGTTGTCAAAAGTGTGCCTCATTGTGCCACACATTGTGGTAACTAGTGAAATGATCGTGTATTACTGTGAATCGTAATCTTATATCGTGTTTTCGTAGGTGATACAGTGTGTATGGCACATTGTTCTAAGCGACTCACCCCTTGGGCTGAACCTATTTTCGAAAACTTAATTTCATCTGAAAGGTATAACGCTCCCATAAGCTGCTATTGAATTAGTTGATCCGACTTCTGGTTCCGGAGTTATGGGTTGAAGAGTGCAGTCACACAGCAAATTCCCATATAAACTGGTACCACCATGATGTTCAAATGATGTAAAACATATTAAAATTGATGTAACATTACTCTAGTTTGCGGGTCTAGATCACTAATGATCAATCAAAGCAGCTTTGACCACATTGGCCACCTATGACGGTTCATGCCGCCCCCGGGGAACCCGCCAAGTTCCTAAGCTAATATCACACCCATTCCCCAACGAATTCTCTACCGATTTTTACAAACTTGATTTCAAATGAAAGATACAGTAATGCCATTGACTGCTGCTGAATTTCATTCGGTTCTGACTCTTGCTTCCGGAGTTACAGGGGTGTTAGTAAGGATACATTAGAATTTCCTATATAAATCGGTACAATCGTAATACCTCAGACGCTAAAAACTATTGAAATGGTCACCAAATTACTTCTAATCGCAGATCTAGATCACTAATTGCCAATCAAACATTATTTGAATATATTGTTCACTATCGATGATTCCGGAATTCCGGGCATATTCTACAATTAAAGTCACATCGGTTCTTCGGTGATGACTGAACCGATTTTCTCAAACCAAGTCTCAAATGGAAGGCAAAATATGCAGTTGAGTATTCCGTCGCCGCCCCTCCCCCTCCCCCCCCCCTTCCGCCTTGCCCTTACATCTCTTTCCTTCATCACTTCCCTCCCCTTGGACCACCCTCACGCCCGCATTTCCTTCATTCACCCCATATACCGAAATAAGATGAAGGATTTCTGACTCATCCTCCACTCCCACTCTACCTACCCCCCATTCCCTCCACTTTCAAACCCATTCCACCAACATTTCAAAATATAATCACATGAAGATAACATTGAACTCATGCTGATTAAGCTAATTAAATATTATTCTTTTGCCTTTCTCATATAGAAAGGTTATGCAATTGCTCCAAAAACCGACTTTCTAACCGAGGCCCGGAGGGCCGAGTCTGATAACATTCGACTCAGTTCGCCGAGATCGCAAAATATCTGTGTGTATGTATGTGTGTATGTATGTATGTATGTATGTGTGTATGTATGTATGCATGTATGTATGTATGTGTGTGCATGTGCGGATTTGTTTACATAATGTCCACATCGGTTTCTCGGAGATGGCTGAACCGATTTTTGCAAACTAAGATTCAAATGAAAGGTATAATATTCCCATAGGTTGCTTTTGAATTTCATTTTCAACCAACATCTTGTTCCGGATTACGAGTTGAAGAGTATGGTTACAAAACAAAATTTGTTGATTTGTCCACATCGGTTTCTCGGAATTTTCTGAACCGATTTTGATAAACTTGATTTTAAATGAAAGGTCCAGCAGCTGCTGTTGAATTTTGTGTGGATCCGAGTTCTGGTTCCTGAGTTACAGGGTGATACGTACGATCACGCAGCAAATCCCGATTCTAACGAATTCTGCGATGAATGTGAAAAGGTGAATTTTTTTCCAAAATGTAAATACAACTGTTGAATTTGTAGATCTAGGTCACCAGCAGTCATTCAAAGTCTCTTTGGCCACACTGGCCACCATTGACGGATCCGGAAGCATCCAAATTCAGAATAACGGTTATATTGGTTTCTCGAAAATGGCTAGACCGATTTGGTCAACTTAGTCTCAAATGAAAGGTGTTGCGTCCCTGGAAACTGATATTAAATTCCATCTCCATCCGACTTCCGGCTTCGGAGTTACGGGTTGTGAAGTGCGATCACATAGAAAACTCCGATTCAAATCGATACCGCGATGAATGCAAAAAGGTGCTCTTATATATACTTACCAAGTGTAATAAGAATGAAAGACATTTCCATAATGTTATATTGTACGTACCAGCTATTAAATCATAGTTTGGAGAAATGAGAAAGGCACAATTGCACCTCTAGGTGGATTAAAACAGGTTTTTATCATTAAAATTTGGAATAAAATGTTTAAAAAAGGCATTTTTTTAAGTTGGTGCAATACACAGCAAGTCTACTTTTTTAGTTAGTTTAAAGCTGAAGTTAAACAAACGGTTGTGTTGAACTACGTTTGTAATAATTTTGTCTTATTTAATACAGTCATCGCCACTAGAAAGCGATTTTGCTGAATATGTAACGAAAACAATTAAAATGTCCCTTAAAATATCACCATGCAAAAATTCTTTAATAATTTTTTATATATTCCTAATTTGCCACGTTATACAGTAGGCTCATAGGTATGTCAAAAAATAGAAAGAAACAAAAAAAATCGAAAACAAATTTGGTTTTTGGCCAAGAATTTGTTCTAGTTACTACTCTGTGCGCTGCAATCATTGGACCACGTAGCCGATGTAAGCTGTAACGCCTGCCGTATTCGTACGGTAGCGACCTGACAATCCCGCATGCTATATGTTGAACTCCGCTGGGTTTCATACTGGACGGATCTGGATGATTTGATGATTCAAGAATCCACTCGCAGTTGATTCCTTTCGTTGGCCTCCTCCACCCCTCGCAGTGAAGATCCATGTACTGAATCGACAGTGATTACGTAGTTCTGCTGTTTGCTCTTGTAGGCTGATGTGTCGTAATCTGCATCAGTACCTATATGGGAAGGCGGATAAATTTCTGTTGCATTGGTACATTGCATTAAAAATACTTAACTTGGGATTATGTTTGGATGGCAGTTCTGGTTACATCAACTAGAACCGCGCCATCCCCAGTTGCTTTGTTACTGGCACCTCGAAGCCGCTTGTAGCGTGTGGCTGTAATTTCATGAACCTTATGCTGTGCTTGGTGCTGAATGTTGACTGGCCCGTGGCCATCGAGCGGACGAGGAGGAGGGGTGGAGTGGTATCTATACTCCGATGCTTCTGATTTGCATGCTTGACTGTTGGCTGGTTACTACCGCTGAGCTCCTGGTCTGGTTGTGTACTTGCAGGATTATTCGGCTGAAACGGTTGCATCATCGGTGATGCTTGTATTGGATGCTGTTATGCTGGAAACAACTGGTCGCCTTCTGGTTGTTCAGTGGGTCTGTCTCGCTGATAGGCTGACGTTGGTGTCCATGCTTCAGCGGGCTAATGCCGACTAACACCGTATTTGATTTTCTGGTGATCCTGTCCAACTGACTGGATGATGCCGTTATATTCGCTGGAATATAAGAAATGGGGCTTTTTAAAGAGTAAAAGGTTATAATAGAAATACTTCCCTGGAATGGAGGCCTTGTGGCCTCCGCGGTCGCCCACGGCGACGTTGACTGCTGCGACGACTTGCTGGATATTTTCGGAACGGTGACCCGTTGGCCTCTGCAAAACGTTCCTAGTGTTGTTCTTCTGCTGATGAATTGCTGATTTCAAATTGCCGCTCAGGGCATACTGAGAATTGTTCTTCTTGTTGAACTGCGGTGCGGTGCGATATGTGCCCTTTTCTGTATTACTGAGTTGGATTCCAATGAAGAATTGCATGCTGCTGTTCCGATATGCTGCTGCACTGCGATTGATTTTGCGAATGCTCCAGCAAAATTTTTCACTGGACAGCTGCTATACTTTCATACGATGATTTCGATGGGCCTTGTCACTCGGACTGGTTTGTTGTGTGCGATGGTGTTGTGATTGGTGGTACTACATTTGTTTTCGCGAAGGCTCCAGTGAATGTGTTCACTGGACTGTTGCTGTGTGACCTTTCGAACGAGTTTCGGCGGGTCTCGATCCCCGAACCCAATTCCAACGTTTCCTCAGCGTTGGAATCATCAACAATAGACTTGTTGATGCGATGGTGATATGGGGGTGCATTTCCATACTGGATCTCAATCCAGCTCCGCTACACTTGGTGTGCAACGAACTGCAGGGGCTCTTTTAGCCGTGATGGTTCGACGCCGAACCTGTTTGAATTGCGCTCAATTCAACCCGATGAAATGCACCCGAGATATACGAGGACGAATACCACCAAAGCTGTAGTTCCTAATTTGTTGGATTGTTCATGATGACAGCCGAGCAATCTTTCCCGCGACTGTCCAGAAAAGATTGTGCTTGTTATGTGAACAAGCCTGAATGACTTACTTGCGCACACCGCAGTAATGTCATTGCCATTCTTCTGAATGGACCTTGGTGCAACCCCTAATGCCGTAGGAGCGCCTGACTTATTGTGAGCAGGCTTGATGTCATGAAGCAGCAACGAACCGACGACCGAAATTCGTTGCCGTTGAAGGGTTGCTACTCTTCTCAATTTTTTCCAGCAGTATCTGTTTCTATTACTGAGATGTACCGTTATATAGATGCGCATCTTGCTACCAATATGCTTACGAAGCGATCAGCAGGATTTCCGAACAACACTGGCGCAGTGTTGTGTGTGATTATAGCTTACAGACTCTGACTATCAGACTGCACTCGATAGTTGAAATTTACGCAAGAGAAATGTTCAAACAACACTGATGGTGATCCAGGACCAAAACCCAACAAGAGCAGAAAACGAAGACTGACGTTTTGTTGCACTATCAGTACATCGGTGTTGATGACAGGTAAATGCTCCATCGCATATTTTGGGATAGGGCTCACAAGTATCATGAACAGGGATGCAAACGGTACCTGTAAACTACATTTTTTCCGATATATTTACATTTTCACAAGCCGTACAGCCCGCTACAGCGACGCATCACTACTGTTCTTGCCAGAACGGTAGCCAAACCGAGTACATTTTTCCGTACAGCAGTAAAATACATTTTTGTTTTGCTGCTGTACTCCGATTGCTCGGTGAGAGTGTGGCGTAGTAAAGTTTGTTCTCTTGCTTTGTACACTTTTTCTGCATAGTCAAAGGGAGATGCTCGCACACGAAAGCGTTAATGCCGGTCGTGGTGTAAACGAACCGCATTCATTGTAGTCGTTTGTGATTAAAAATATTGAATAGATTAAAAATATTAAAAAGTGTAAAATAAGGAAAGAGAAGCTGTACCGCTCGCGCCTGGTGGCTGTACTGGGGGCAGTATTTTTTGTCATGTAACTGCTTTGCTTACAGGCTGCCGTACAGCGCTGGGCGTCCTGCACTAGCGAGCGACAGTAGCGTCAAAAGAGAAATGAGAATGTAGGTAGAAAAATTACAGCCGCAGAAAAGGTGGGCATTTTGCATCCTTGATCATGAACAAACCAGGATATGCAATTTTAATTAATTAAAACACATAAGCACTCCTTGTGCGGGAATTCAAAATATTATGTGTCAGGTTTCCTCCAATCATCCGCAAATCAACAGGACATCTACATTAAAGTCTTGACTGTGATTGCTGCTGTAGTCCCTTATCCAACAAACTGTGGTGCGCTGTCGAACAGTTTAGGCACCGTAGTGGATGTTGGCACTTGACTGTGAAATGCCAATCACTCAGGCAGTTAAAACACAGCATCTTATTCTTCACAAATTCCACTCGCTGTTCCGGAGTGTCCTGGCGGAAGGGGTCACAATGATAGAGAAAGTGTCTCTCCTCACACAGATGACATTTTGGCGGCTTCACTGGTTCAGACTGCTTTCCGTACAATGTTTCTGGTTGCGCTGTTCTCACAGTGGCTGGTTGTTTTATATCGTTCCCTGCTGCAAATGTTGACGAAGATTCTGTTTTCGGTGGGCTCAAGTTGGATGGACGAACGATTGCTCCCGGTGATTCGATTGCTGGGAGACGATACGGACGGTAAAGCTCCAACGTTGGAAGTTCCAGTTCGATATCTAATGGACCACGAAGAGCAGCTTCAATGCGGGCAATTTTCAGCGAGAAAAAACAAATCGCCTCCGAAACTGACTGAACTGCTTCTGCCTGTGCGCAATGCCAATTTACCCATCACTAGATGGAACGAGCATCCTAAGCTGCATCTCTTCCAATGGCCGCAGTGAACTTTTTAGCCAACAGAGTTCTGCTACAGAAACCTGTCCCAACGTCTTAAAGTTTTGGGCAGCGCGTGGCATATCACCGAGCAGCAAGGATTCATCGCAAATAATACTCTCTAGTGGAATGCAGTATCCCGTGGACGACATCCCGACGGAACCGATCAAAATTTCACACCGGACAAGTAGCAACGAAAGCACGAGTTCTTACAGCGATGGCGACTTGGTTATGTTTTTGTGTGGAAAGGAGACCGTTTGACAGTACCGACGTTCGCTCGCCGCACTGACGTTTTAATGTATGGCGGAGATGGATACTGTCTATGTGGCCAAGACGATTGATTTAGATAGAAAGATGGGCACAATTTTTCGTGGCGGTTCACACTTGGTGTGCAACGAACTGCAGGGGCTCTTTTAGCCGTGATGGTTCGACGCCGAACCTGTTTGAATTGCGCTCAATTCAACCCGATGAAATGCACCCGAGATATACGAGGACGAATACCACCAAAGCTGTAGTTCCTAATTTGTTGGATTGTTCATGATGACAGCCGAGCAATCTTTCCCGCGACTGTCCAGAAAAGATTGTGCTTGTTATGTGAACAAGCCTGAATGACTTACTTGCGCACACCGCAGTAATGTCATTGCCATTCTTCTGAATGGACCTTGGTGCAACCCCTAATGCCGTAGGAGCGCCTGACTTATTGTGAGCAGGCTTGATGTCATGAAGCAGCAACGAACCGACGACCGAAATTCGTTGCCGTTGAAGGGTTGCTACTCTTCTCAATTTTTTCCAGCAGTATCTGTTTCTATTACTGAGATGTACCGTTATATAGATGCGCATCTTGCTACCAATATGCTTACGAAGCGATCAGCAGGATTTCCGAACAACACTGGCGCAGTGTTGTGTGTGATTATAGCTTACAGACTCTGACTATCAGACTGCACTCGATAGTTGAAATTTACGCAAGAGAAATGTTC
The DNA here is from genome assembly GCF_030247195.1 of Topomyia yanbarensis. Classification (NCBI taxonomy): domain Eukaryota; kingdom Metazoa; phylum Arthropoda; class Insecta; order Diptera; family Culicidae; genus Topomyia; species Topomyia yanbarensis. The sequence continues at coordinate 234,752,996 of NC_080672.1, read as the reverse complement.
AAACAACACTGATGGTGATCCAGGACCAAAACCCAACAAGAGCAGAAAACGAAGACTGACGTTTTGTTGCACTATCAGTACATCGGTGTTGATGACAGGTAAATGCTCCATCGCATATTTTGGGATAGGGCTCACAAGTATCATGAACAGGGATGCAAACGGTACCTGTAAACTACATTTTTTCCGATATATTTACATTTTCACAAGCCGTACAGCCCGCTACAGCGACGCATCACTACTGTTCTTGCCAGAACGGTAGCCAAACCGAGTACATTTTTCCGTACAGCAGTAAAATACATTTTTGTTTTGCTGCTGTACTCCGATTGCTCGGTGAGAGTGTGGCGTAGTAAAGTTTGTTCTCTTGCTTTGTACACTTTTTCTGCATAGTCAAAGGGAGATGCTCGCACACGAAAGCGTTAATGCCGGTCGTGGTGTAAACGAACCGCATTCATTGTAGTCGTTTGTGATTAAAAATATTGAATAGATTAAAAATATTAAAAAGTGTAAAATAAGGAAAGAGAAGCTGTACCGCTCGCGCCTGGTGGCTGTACTGGGGGCAGTATTTTTTGTCATGTAACTGCTTTGCTTACAGGCTGCCGTACAGCGCTGGGCGTCCTGCACTAGCGAGCGACAGTAGCGTCAAAAGAGAAATGAGAATGAAGTTAGAAAAATTACAGCCGCAGAAAAGGTAGGCATTTTGCATCCTTGATCATGAACAAACCAGGATATGCAATTTTAATTAATTAAAACACATAAGCACTCCTTGTGCGGGAATTCAAAATATTATGTGTCAGGTTTCCTCCAATCATCCGCAAATCAACAGGACATCTACATTAAAGTCTTGACTGTGATTGCTGCTGTAGTCCCTTATCCAACAAACTGTGGTGCGCTGTCGAACAGTTTAGGCACCGTAGTGGATGTTGGCACTTGACTGTGAAATGCCAATCACTCAGGCAGTTAAAACACAGCATCTTATTCTTCACAAATTCCACTCGCTGTTCCGGAGTGTCCTGGCGGAAGGGGTCACAATGATAGAGAAAGTGTCTCTCCTCACACAGATGACATTTTGGCGGCTTCACTGGTTCAGACTGCTTTCCGTACAATGTTTCTGGTTGCGCTGTTCTCACAGTGGCTGGTTGTTTTATATCGTTCCCTGCTGCAAATGTTGACGAAGATTCTGTTTTCGGTGAGCTCAAGTTGGATGGACGAACGATTGCTCCCGGTGATTCGATTGCTGGGAGACGATACGGACGGTAAAGCTCCAACGTTGGAAGTTCCAGTTCGATATCTAATGGACCACGAAGAGCAGCTTCAATGCGGGCAATTTTCAGCGAGAAAAAACAAATCGCCTCCGAAACTGACTGAACTGCTTCTGCCTGTGCGCAATGCCAATTTACCCATCACTAGATGGAACGAGCATCCTAAGCTGCATCTCTTCCAATGGCCGCAGTGAACTTTTTAGCCAACAGAGTTCTGCTACAGAAACCTGTCCCAACGTCTTAAAGTTTTGGGCAGCGCGTGGCATATCACCGAGCAGCAAGGATTCATCGCAAATAATACTCTCTAGTGGAATGCAGTATCCCGTGGACGACATCCCGACGGAACCGATCAAAATTTCACACCGGACAAGTAGCAACGAAAGCACGAGTTCTTACAGCGATGGCGACTTGGTTATGTTTTTGTGTGGAAAGGAGACCGTTTGACAGTACCGACGTTCGCTCGCCGCACTGACGTTTTAATGTATGGCGGAGATGGATACTGTCTATGTGGCCAAGACGATTGATTTAGATAGAAAGATGGGCACAATTTTTCGTGGCGGTTCACAAGCTGCTGAATTTATAAACTTTGTTGCAGTAACACTTGTCAGTTCCGATTCAATATTGCATTAGCCGAACACCGTTTGACTTCGCGAGGATATGAATGGAATGATGTCGGCGCCATACTGTTTTTCAGCTGTTTTCACGGTGGCATTTTCGAGTCACTTTTCACCGATCTGTTTTTTACATTTCTTATAAAAGAAATGTATAGAATTCGCTCAAACTTTCAAGATTTTTTCCGAGGCTCCGAGGGCCGAGTCTTATATACCAATCGACTCAGCTCGACGATTTGGGACAATGTCTGTGTGTGTGTGTGTCTGTGTGTGTGTGTGTATGTAACGGACAAATTCTCATTCGTGTTTCTCAGCAATGGCTGAACCGATCTTAACCAAACCAATTTTAAATGAAAGAACTAAAAAACAGTATGAACGCTATTAATTTGTTTTTGATTCTGATGTTTAGTTTTTAAGATATGAATGTTTGAATGCGTAAAAATGGCGTTTTTTGCAGTTTTTTAAAATTATCTGCCGGAATTGTCAATATAGATTAACAATTTATATGTTTTTAGACAGCTTTAACGAATACCTTTCGAACAAGCTATAGATTGTTGAAATCGGACTATTATCAAAAGAGATATTTAACATTAAATGCGGACGAAAGATTTCTATCATTTCCCATTGCCAGAAATATCACCAAAAACATGTAATCTATTATTAACGCCAAAGCGGCTTTTTTTAGGTCAATAGTATCTTCGGAGAATTTAATGGAGGTAATATGCTCTTTCTTTTGGTATTGTGCTTTTGCTGATTAATCCCCCTATGAGTGAGATATTTTCACAAATTTTCTTGGAAGTGATCATAACGAAATGATGCCTTCAGCAAATTTGTAGCTCTTACTTTTGCGAATAACTTTACTGAAGACTTCAAATATCTATTTTGAATACTTTAAAAGTTATGGCTTGTTGTTTGTGGATTACTCTTCGTCGCCTATTTATTGTTCAATATAGTAATAATCCATTGAAATAAGCCAAACATTATTTCGATAAATCGAATTTTGTATTTCATTTTTCTATCTACAACCGCTAGAAATAATCACCGAACACTTCCAAGTTGTCTTGAAGGAACTTGATAACTTATCAGTGCAAAAATGTTCATTTGTGCGAACCTTCTGACTGCAATTTTTCTAACTTATGACCATCGGATCGATCTGAAACCTTTCGGAAAATTAAAAGCGAAATAAATAACTCCAAGCAACGGCGTAGCCAAGAGAAGGTTTTAACACCATACAGACCCCCCCCCCACCACACAAAAAAAATATTGGATTTTAGTTGAAAATTTATTGATGCAAACTGATTTAATTCAATATTACAATAACATTATCTGATCCGTAGATTGATAACCTGTTGTTGTAAACATCATGAGGACTTTTTGATAAATTGTCGGAATGGGGTCCTGATATGTAACTGGTCTATTGGTCTTGATTTCACAGTTGTCTAATAGTATCAATATCAAATTCATGCCTGAAAACATTCCAATAGAAAATTCCAGAGTTCTGTAATCAATCATAATCCTCTGATTTCTTTTCAAATTTTCAGCGTTTTTCCTACACAATATTACGAAAGCTTATTACACAATTTTTCCTAATAGGTTTGTGAAAATTATAAACTATTTGAAATTTTTTAATAGTTTTATTTTTTATTTAACCGTGATTTTTTAATAAATAGTGATCATCGCTTCACAACGTAGTCAATTTTTCATGGTTTGCGGTGAGCACGAACTCTCGAATTGCTGAACTGAAAATTATGGAATAGAAATTAATTTTTAGTGTTCTTTACAGACCCGCTGGTGCCCTAAGTCGATTTCGCTAGATTTTTAGAGCACTGTGCACTAGACTGCCCAGAAAAATGATGAATTTTTGAAAACTCAATCGGCCCACCCCTGAGTCGATTCCTAGTCCCACCAGGAGTACTTGTACCAAATTTGAAGCAAATCGGACAAGTCTAACTACCGGACCAACGTGCCTGAAGTTTATTTTGGATTTTTCAACAATTTACATGGAGAAAACTCACTAGCTCGTATTTTCGCCGCTAGGTGGCACTGTATACAACGTATTATCACTGTAAGTGAAAATAAGAAAGATATTTTAATTATCTACAACTTTGTCGAAAACTGCTAGTAAATCCGGCTATGTTAAAAGAAGTTATTAAACTTTTAACGAAGTGATGTCTGAGTCAGTTTTGCATGGGGCCTAGCAGTGCATGGTTGTGTATCAGTACTCGACTCCCGCGAACTATATATTTTTGTGAAATAATGGTTAGATTTAGCGGAATAGTATGTTTACAAGGATTATAGTAAATAATACGAGTTATGTTTTGGTTAGAAAATTTTAGTTCCACCTGTGACCGCGTAGAGGGCGCCACTACTAACTTTTCATAGAAGAGAGATAGAGTATCAAGATGTTCAGAAGAAATACTGAAAAATGCCTGTTCTATAACTTTGTAGAAGACACCAAATTTCTATCTCTCTCCGTTGAAAAGTTAGTGTTGGCGCCCTCTATGCGTAACAGGTGGAACTAAAATTTTCTAATCAAAGCATGACTCGTATTATTTACTATAATTCATCTGAACATACCATTGAGCTAAACCTAACGATTATTTCACAAAAATGTTTAGTTCGTGTGAATCGAGTACTGATACACAACCATGCACTATTAGGTCCCATGCAAAACTGACTCAGACATCATTTCGTTAAAAGTTTAATAACTTCTTTTAACAAAGTCGGATTTACTTGCAGTCTTCGACGAAGTTGTAGACAATTCAATTATCCTTCTTATTTTCACTTACAGTGATAATACGATGCATATAGTGCCACCTAGCGGCGAAAATGCGTGCGGGTGGGTTTTCTCCATGTAAATTGTTGAAAATTCCCATACAAATTTCAGGCCCGTTGGTCCGGTAGTTAGACTTGTCCGATTTGCTTCAAATTTGGTGCAAGTACTCCTGGTGGGACTAGGAATCGACGCAGAGGTGGGCCGATAGGGGTCATTTTTTCCTGTCACCCTACTGTGCACCCAGTGCATTAACGCAAGTGACGGAAGGTTATCGAAAAGTTTCGTGAAAATGAAAGTTCCAGTAATGATGATGATTTTCCCAAACGGTTCGTTTTCGTGAGGTTTTTATTTGTTCTTTGGCATTAAAATTAGCGATAATAATTCAAATCAAGGATGCTACTGGGAAGTCACCTTTAGAAAAAGTCGATGTCGAAGTAAAATTTGAAACTATACACGCATGTACTTCAGAGATAGCGTGATATCAGGAGCAGCGATTTCATTTCAACGCTTTTTTTGTGAAAAGGGCGATACTTACAAATGTAAACATAGAGCTTTTTTCATACATGCGAATGAGGGCTTTGAAACGCAACAAATTAACCTAAAAGTTTTGATTCTACGATATTGCTTTCTTAAACTACAGCAAAAAATACAACGGGCGAAACTGTATTTTTGTTTGTTTATTTAAAGTTTCGCCCTCCACGCTCCATGCAAACAAACAGGGCGATACTTTTTTTGCTAGCACTGTTATACTTTTGGCGAAACTGTTATTTTCATATTTTTTAGGATTATCAAACTGATACCAGCTGTAAATAGTAACAATGATCTCTATTGAAAAAAACCCGGACGAAATCGGTGGTGTAAAACGGTAGTTATTGTAAAAAAACGTAAGGGCGATACTTCAATGCTGATAGATGGGACCGAAAAAGTAAACAATCGCCAAAGGGGCGATACTATCATTTTGTCAATTTCAATAGCAAAAACAAATTTTAATTTAATAATTTCAAATACTCTATGAAGTTTTGGGTTTCGATCACTGAATCATGCAAGCTAGGATGTCAAAAAACACAATAGTTCTTAAATAGGAAATAAAACCAAGTCTGGAAATATTCACTGTTGATTTTCTTTGAATGGTATAACTGCTAGTATCGCCCTTTTCAAAAAAAAGCGCTGATTTCTTAGTTCTCAGTCGCGTTGGAAATTTGAGTAAAATATAAACTTCAAATCGATTAAAAAAAAATCGTTTTTTTTTGTTTCAGTACAATATACAGGGTGTTTGGTTCATGGTTAAGAATCTCTCGGGGGGTGATAGACTGCCATATTTGGAGAAAAAAATTGTTCTACACATACCATCAAATCTCAACCGTTACAGAGTTATTGAACTTTTTGTGTAAAAAACTTATTTGTCTTAAAATACCTCTAACTTTAAAAGTATACTTTGTATTTTAAATGTTTTAGTTCCATTCGAAAGGTGAGAAAATTTCGCATTGAGTGATGCCCTCATATGTTTCAGATAATGAGTTTAAGTAGCATTTACAAAGTAATTTATTGATAATTAAACAATTTTAAACGATTTTTCGTTCATTTCTTGAAAATCCTTATTGTTAACCTCATCATTTTAATAATTCAGATTGTTAGTCTTGATGAGCTGCTTAATTCGTTCTTTGACATGATACACTTACCTTTTCTTATTTTCATGATTTTGGGTTATTCAACTTGGATATTTTTATCTCATTTTCACTAGTACCAGCTCTAATTGAAAAATTATGGCACTTATTGTACTTTTTTTTCTTTTTATTCGAAAGCCAGGAAAATTTTACAGTAAAAAATGTATTAATACCTTTCAGTTAAGTGAATTTAGTATCCTTTTAAAAGTAAATTAGTTTAAAGTTAGTGCTATTATTAGCATTTTCGTTAATTTTCTTAAAATAGTAAATAATAAACATCACCATTATTATCATGAAAATAATGCATCTCAGCAAGTTCTACAGTTCTTTCTTTGACTCCATTCAATTATCTCTTTTGGTTTCGACGCAAAATCGTTTTTATCACATCGTTTCATATGCAAAAATATCTATTCCGAACCGACTACATTTGTGGCGTGCTCTTGCTGCGTTAACTATTAAATAGCAGCAAAATGAAAAGAGATATAGACAAAATGTCAAATAAAAAGTTATAGAGAACATTAAGGGGCATCAAATGAACAATAGTAACGATAAATTTTGTTGATAAATAATTAGAATAATTAAAAACTCTCCAAAAAACACAAATTTTGAGTTATTTCCTTAGTAAAAAATAATTTAGTACACTTAACTAAAAGATATTTGTACATACGCTGATAGGACATTTTCTCTGCTTTCCAATGAAATCTTGTAAATAACGATATAAAGCATACTTTTTAGATTAGAGTCTTTTAAGCACTTGCAAGTCGGTTACAGGAAAAGTATAGTAATGAAATTACAAAGAAATGAGAAGAGATAGAAATATGACGTCCAAGAACAAATTATGAATCGTCCTAAAACCCAACTTTTGGATAATGGATATTGCTATAATCATACTTCATTATTTCGAGAAAATTAGCAAAAACCTCCTCCAAAACACAAACTTTTAACTACTTTACAGCTAAAAGGTAATTAAAACTAATTACTTAAAAGATATGAGAACACCATTGAATAGGAAATTTTCTCACCTTTCGAATGGAACTGAAATATTTAAAATACAAAGTATACTTTTAAAGTTAGAGGTATTTTAAGACAAATAAGTTTTTTACACAAAAAGTTCAATAACTCTGTAACGGTTGAGATTTGATGGTATGTGTAGAACAATTTTTTTCTCCAAATATGGCAGTCTATCATCCCCCGAGAGATTCTTAACCATGAACCAAACACCCTGTATAACCCCTTTAGGAAAATTCAGTTTTCCCACCACAATATAGACATTTTATTAACAGAGCATTAACAATAATTCGTTGGTATGTCTATTTTATGAGCCATTTTTTCGCTTTCCCATTGATTTGGTTTGAGATTTCTAGCACTGATGTTGTCCTATGCTGATTTTAGCGATTCTCTGAGTCCTGCCACTATCCCATGTAGTATGTGTTATCAAAAACATCGCGAAGCATCAAGTTCTAAATGCTCTCAAACGATATAGTATCCGAAGAGAGTGATAAGAGTTATAAGAAATGTCTCATCACACTGTTAGGTGGATTAAACACGTTTTTTTCTGTGTACCTGCCCGGCCCCGTGGTGGTGGAGGAACGCTACGTGCGAAGCTGAGCTGCAAGCAACCGGGCGGGTCATAGGTGGTGGATAATGCTTAATCGCGATAGCAACTAGTTGTGATTCGCGACCCGAACCAGCAGCGGGGGCTGACTGCGGGTGTGGTAGGACGAGGTAGTGGGCCCTATACGTTCTAGGCCTAAATACCACATGCCCTAAAGCAGCCCTGACAAGGCGAGCCAGCGCCGCCTTTAAATAAGCGCTTAGCCCAAATCCCTCTCCTCCCGTTATCCTTTCTTCCTTCCTTCCTTCTGCGGTTGTTCGCCCATCTAAATATGGAAGCTGTTCTTCAATGTCAGCTTCTTTCACCGAACAGCCTAGATAAGCCGTGTAGTGTCGGTAGTGGTTGTTTCAACCGGCTAAGAATTACACTACGGACTACCTGTTTCAGTGGTAAAAATCTACCAAACAGGGAACCCCAATTCCACAGTGTCATGCGACCCGTGCTATGGGTAAAATTGTTGAGGGGGTTTAAAACATTCTCAATGGCGAACGGAGCCTGGGAAGAGTCGGGCGAACTCCCCAGTATGCTGCATTACGCAGCGGAACGTTCACTCTACACAACGATTTTTTTCACCGATGATCCACTTAATTTTGCCGAATTTTTGTTGGCTGGGGGTTTACTGAGACTCTCGGCTGATGGTAGTTCGGTGAAGTTTTGTTGAGTTTCGATTATCAAATTTCGATGTGTACAGATGAACCTGCCCAGAGGCCGTGTGGTATCCGGCCTAGAATTGAGCCACTGGAGTCCTGCTGCCATGTCGTAGGAGGCGACTGAAAGTAGGAGACCCTAAGTCAAGGTGTAGTTCCGTGCCGAGGACTTAATGACTGGAGGGTCTAAAATATGCCAGTCGCGCACGGAGCATTTTGGGTTTGCCCTTACTGTGTTATGTGAATCTCTGACACAGTGGACCATTATTTTCTTCGCAAATCGTGGGAATCAAATGATCATGTCCCATTTAAACCTGATATGGCTCGCTAAATGCGTTAACATCCCAACTCGCTTGGTGTTCTCTAGTTGTTGTGCAATTTGTGTTGGAGATGAAATGTACAGTTCTCTAATCAACAATGGTTAGAATAGCACAAGTCAATCTCCAACATAAACGTACAGCAACTATGAATTTATCTCGACTCATGCAGGAAGGTAAAGCTTCCATAGCATTGGTTCAAGAACCGTATTTCCATAAAGGAAACTTCTATTTTGGAAAGTTACTTAACGCTGCCTTCATTGCTTACAACAAGACAGGCATGACTAACCCACGTGAAATGCCTCGTGCTTGCATTCTTGCAAATAAGGCTATTGACGCGTGTCTCATATCGGAGCTCACAACTCGCGATATCTGTGTTGTCACAGTTACATTGACTGTCGGAAACGTAGAAAAAAAATATATATATTGTTCAGCATACCTACCGCATAACGAATCATCTCCTTCTGATGATTTCAAAAGCGTTGTATCATATTGTAGCAGAAATGGGCTTCCGCTCATTATCGGCAGTGATGCGAATGCTCATCACATCAGCTCAGACATCAATCTGAGAGGCTCTGAACTGATGGAGTACATAAGTAGTACAAATCTTCATATTCTGAATGTGGGAAACCGACCAACTTTTGCGAGGTCTGGGAGGGAGGAGGTGTTAGACATAACACTTTGCTCTGATAGAATTGTGCATGAACTGGGAAATTGGCAGGTTCCAAATGAAACTGAACCGTCTCTATCCGATCATAAATATATATTTTTCGATCATTTTGATGTCACCTTCAATGTGGTGACATATCGTAATCCTAAATCTACAAACTGGGACCTCTTTTTGGAAAACTTGGCGACTAAATTTCATTGATATTTTCCAACAATTAGTCAACTAGACGACTTAGATGACGTCGTGGATACGACAAACTCATTCATATTAGCATCCTACGAAGAAGCTTGTCCACTTCGTACTGTTAAATCGACTAGGGGAACCCCTTGGTGGAGGGCTGAGCTTGAAAGAATGAAGAAAGTTATGAGAAGAGCTTGGAACCGGCGTCAGCGTGATGACTCCAGGGCTTTCAGGTCAGCTCGTAGTGCATATAAGAAATGTCTTAGATCTGCAGAACGGGTTGGCTGGCAAAGCCTATGCACTAATGTCTCTAGTCTAAACGAGGCTGGCAGATTAAATAAAATTCTCTCCACATCGAATGATTTTCAGATGAACTCCTTGAAAACCAGAGATGGTGTTTATGTGACGGACGAAAAAGATGTTCTTAATTGTCTCTTCGACACACACTTTCCAGGTTGTATCGATCCGGAGTTGAACAATGTTCACAGATCTCATTCTGGTGATTCGGACTCGTGGGCGTTAGCACGCACATTGGTTTCCACTGAATCGGTCAAGTGGGCAGTTGACAGCTTTGCTCCATACAAATCACCCGGAAAAGATGGAATACTTCCCGTGCTACTGCAAAAGGGATTTGATATTCTTAAACATGTCTTGAAAAAGATTTTGCTTTCCAGTCTTACTACCGGGTATATCCCGAAAGCATGGCGAGAAATAACTGTTAGATTTATTCCCAAAGGGGGTGCTCAAGCTATGAAGAAGCCAAGAGTTTTAGGCCTATCAGCTTAAGTTCTTTTCTTCTGAAAGCTTTGGAACGGATAATCGATCATCACATCAGGAACGTTAGTTTAGTTGAATATCCACTGCACAAAATGCAACATGCATATCAGTGTGGGAAATCTACGATCACTCTGCTTCACGATGTTGTTTACAACATTGAGAAAGCCTTCTCGCTCAAGCAATCTAGCTTGGGTGTATTCCTAGATATTGAGGGTGCTTTTGACAATGTGTCCTTCCAGTCTATTCTGGAAGCGACGCGCGGTCATGGGATACCTGCATGTATCTCAGGTTGGATAAACGCAATGCTTAGTAACCGCATACTTTGCTCGTCACTGCGACAGGCTGAGATACGGAAGTTGAGTATTTGCGGTTGTCCTCAGGGCGGCGTTCTGTCACCTTTGTTATGGAACTTAGTAGCTGACGGCTTGTTGAAGAAACTCAATGAGCTTGGATTTCCAACCTACGGGTTTGCTGACGATTACCAAATACTAATTACTGGATTTTGCATCGGAACAATCTTTGACTTAATGCAACAGGCATTAAGAGCTGTCGAACAGTGGTGTCGACAAGTTAAATTATCAGTTAACCCAAGCAAAACTTCAATGGTTCTTTTCACGAAGAAGCGAATAACAACCGGGGTTCGTCCCTTGCAGTTCTTTGATTCTGAGCTACTGTGTGCAGATCAAGTCAAATACGTTGGAGTCATATTGGATTCCAAACTGAATTGGTCTGCTCACATTGAGTTCAGAGTCAAGAAAGCGTGCATGGCCTTCGGGCAGTGCAGACGAACTTTTGGAAAGACCTGGGGTCTCAAACCTAAATACATCTATTGGATTTACACGACAATTGTACGTCCAATACTGTCATACGGATGCCTTGTGTGGTGGCAGAGGGGAGAGGTGGTGACAGTCCAGTCAAAGCTAAACCATCTGCAAAGAATGGCGCTCATGGCGTTGACTGGTGCTTTCACCACGACTCCGACTGCTGCTCTTGAGGCACTTCTAAATATCAAACCATTACACATACACTTAAAACAAGAAGCACTATCATGTGCATACAGACTGCAGGTTACTGGGCTTTGGAACAGTAATCATGTTGATCTTGCTACCAGTCATACACGATTGTGGTCACAAATGGTTACATGGGGTGAAGATATTCTTGCTCCCAGCGATATTACACTCACTTGTAGTTTTCCTTACAGGACATTCCATGTGAAGATTCTCTCTCGAGAGGAGTGGTTGTCTGGCTTTATGGAAAGACAACAACAAACGTAAGTGGTTTGTTATACTGACGGTTCTCTGATGGAGGGACGTGCCGGTGCTGGTGTCTACTGTCGTGAAATGAGATTGGAACAATCTCACTCACTAGGTAGATACTGTACTGTATTCCAAGCAAAAATCTTTGCGATTATGTGCGGGGTGCAATCGGCCCTTCAACTGAGTTTGTCCGGCAGAGTTATAAACTTCTGCTCCGATAGTCAGGCTGCAATCAAGGCCCTTAGCTCAGACAAATCCCGGTCCAAGCTAGTGATCGCGTGCCGAACCCAAATCGAAGAACTAAGCATTGTCAATACTATCTACCTTGTCTGGGTGCCCGGACATTGCGGTATTACTGGAAATGAATGGGCTGACGAACTGGCCAGGGCAGGTTCAGCGATTGACTTCGTTGGTCCTGAGCCCGCGCTGCCAATTTCGACAAGTTGGATAAGGGAAAAAATACGGTCCTGGGCTTCGTCCGAGCACCGAAATTATTGGAGAAATCTACAAACGTGTCGCCAAACAAAGGCGTTTCTAGAACAACCATGCCCAGTGGTTTCGAAAAATCTCTTACATTTTTCGAAGCTCCACTGCGGCATGCTGACCAGGACTTTAACCGGCCACTGCAAATTCAATTATCACATGGCAACTATTCAGCGCGCTGAGTCTTTTTCATGTGATCATCTGATCCATCATCTGATATGCAACTGTCCAGCGGTAGCGCAATTGCGATTTCGAGTCTTCAGCCGTCCTTATATAGACGAAACCATGTTTGGTCGACTGAAACTCAGAGACATACTAAAGTTTCTTATCCAATGTGGTAAAGAGCTTTAGGCTTATTCGCAGGCAAGTTGAACTACTTGTGAGTTTAACTTACCTGTTGTTTATTTTTGTTTTGTGCTGTTATTTTTCCCTCCCTTCCAATTCTACTTCCCCACACCTCCTTGTCCTTTCCTTCCGCTCAGGAAATGATGAAAACACACGGCAAGGCACAAATCCCCGACTACGTCCGGGGAACGTGCCATTTGAGCCAATGTATTCTGATTCCTGATTCCTGATCCTAAGCTGCATCTCTTCCAATGGCCGCAGTGAACTTTTTAGCCAACAGAGTTCTGCTACAGAAACCTGTCCCAACGTCTTAAAGTTTTGGGCAGCGCGTGGCATATCACCGAGCAGCAAGGATTCATCGCAAATAATACTCTCTAGTGGAATGCAGTATCCCGTGGACGACATCCCGACGGAACCGATCAAAATTTCACGCCGGACAAGTAGCAACGAAAGCACGAGTTCTTAAAGCGATGGCGACTTGGTTATGTTTTTGTGTGGAAAGGAGACCGTTTGACAGTACCGACGTTCGCTCGCCGCACTGACGTTTTAATGTATGGCGGAGATGGATACTGTCTATGTGACCAAGACGATTGATTTAGATAGAAAGATGGGTACAATTTTTCGTGGCGGTTCACAAGCTGCTGAATTTATAAACTTTGTTGCAGTAACACTTGTCAGTTCCGATTCAATATTGCATTAGCCGAACACCGTTTGACTTTGCGAGGATATGAATGTAATGATGTCGGCGCCATACTGTTTTTCAGCTGTTTTCACGGTGGCATTTTCGAGTCACTTTTCATCGATCTGTTTTTTTTCTGTGTACCGTACATAGTTTTTTCGCTGCTTTTCTGATCACTGCAGATAACACACTGAGACAAATTTTCACACAGAGAGGAGTTTATAGTGACGCGCGTTGTCACCTACACTGGTTTCTTTTCGCCGACCGAATTTGAACGGCAATGAAGGCCGATTTATCACTTTTGTAATGACGGATTTTTTTCTTTTCTTCCGCGTCGCGATCGCGGGGAACCAATACATTTCCGAAATCTAACACCGACGATGCGGCTCGAAGGATCGAAATGTTTTCGCACATCAAAGCATTTGTATGGTTTGTCGTTGAAGATTCTTTATCTGCCTAGTAAAACTCTGGGACTTTCTGTATTACTCTTTTACTGTTTATTGTAGCGGATTATATCAGACTGGCAGACACGGAGAACACGGAGGACGGTTAGCGACCGAACTTAGACCCGAGCAAATACTCATGGGTTCAAACACCACATAGCCTCTTGAAAAGACCTTAAACATGGTCCGTGCCAAAATTCACAACCATCAAGACACCATAAAATGGTCTCGATAACCCATAAATACTCTAACATATGGTATTTTATATGGGATCTACCGGACCATGGTGATGGTGTTTTCATGGGTTGAATCCATTTCAAACACCCATGTCAAACCCCATGAGCATGGGTGTATTATGGGCTTTTCGTTTGCTCGGGGACTGTATTGTAACGTGTATAGACGGACTAACACAAACGGAATAACGAATGACTGTACTAACTAAACTGTATTCACATTGTAACTTAAAAACGCATAAACGTATAAACGAATAGAACGTATGAAACGTAAAGAACGTATCTGATCTGGCGTGAGCTGGGCTTTTATAGTCCTGATACACTTTTGGACGAACGCTATTGGTTCAACCGGAAACCCTTTTCTGATCCGGAAACATACACTGACTTGGCAATACTGCCAACAGAAGCGTAAATTATGCTTACTACAACTACACAAAATGAATCTAATCTAAACAGTATACAGATTGCACATATGCTATGTGTACAGTGAAACCCTGTCAATCTGACGATGATAGATTTGAAATAGGCGAAAACAGTAGATAACTATGTTGATACAAGACGAGAATCTTTTGAAACGATTCAAACCTTGCCGACGATTGTTTTACTGCGTACACACATATGATCATTCCCCTTTCACAACTCACACCGAATGAGCACGCTTTGCATCAAGGCGTTTCTATTTATTAACTTTTCGGTGCAGATGAAAGGCCCTCCTTTTGTGCGAAAAATGAAAATATTTTCATCATTCGTTTTGGTGTAGCTTTCGCTTAGTGGTAGAGTTGCTACATTCACTGATTTTCTTGGAAGGATTTACAAAACCTGTTAAGGTTCAAAATGTACGTAACGCTTTAGCTAATAGGCACTACTATCGCTTTCTCGCTCGTTCTCGTGCCGTGCATGAGCCATTCCTTTCCGTCCGGCTTCTAATGGCATAACTAAAACGAATATGTCGGCTTTTCCCCACCAACTGCTCTCGTCAAGCAACCCAATACGAATAATCATAGGAACAAACATGTAGTGGATCTATATTTAAAACTTTTCATTATTTTATTGTTCGGTTGGTGCACCATATTGACGGCTCTGTGCGGGATGGGCTGAAAATTTTCACTTTTCCGAGTCGTTTTCGACAGATTTTTCAAAACACTATTTTTCCGTTGATAATGAATGTCCTACATATTCCAAAATTTAATACAACATTGGTACAAATATTTTCGACAAAATGCCGAAGAAATTGATTAAATCCATTCAGTATAACAAAAGATATAAGCGTTCAAAATCTTACATCATTTTTCTACCGAAATTTAGAAAAGGTGCCCCTATATTGAAAGGTAAGTCGTTAGTCACGACAAAACGTATCTCCATCGACACACTAAAGGTTCTTCTAATTTTTTTTGTCGATGAAAGCCAATTACCCAAGAAATGTTTTGCACTAATTTACTTTGAAAACAGTTACATAACGGGACTCCACATACAACCGAGTAAAAAAACTTTTTGTTTGGTATATTTGGTCGCTAATTACCTAAACATAAAGAACATGAGTTAATGCAACATTTGCTAATGGGAAAGTGACGTCATGACAGTAGAAACATTTAACAGTAGTTACCACATTTTTATCATCTATAGCTTAGCGGGAATCGACGGTGTTCACAACTCTCCACCGTCCCCTACATCCAGTTTCAAGCGATTGAGTTAAAAAATCATTCAGTACATTTTTTTCCTTTTCAAAATCTAACTAAGTCACCCATCCAAGTTGCATCTCGTTTTGCGAAGATTTTAAACATATTTCAAGGCTCTACTGCCATAATAGGTGCCATACCCACCTTGGATTTGATAGCGTCCCAAGTAACAACTTTGGTTATATTGAAGTTTTATAGCGTTTAATAAAACTAATATTTAAAACCTCCCATGCCAACCTTATGGTCATATGTACTTCCTACAGGCTGCTATAAACCCATGTTATGACAAATTGGCCCAGTTTTATTGTAATCAGTAAAACTTGTTATGGAAACTATCATAGGAGTAATAGTTTTATTAAAGTTCTATTCTACTCCTTAGGAGTGATATTAAACCAACAGCATAAAACCTTCTCCTTACGTAGCAGTTTGGAAAACAATTATATGTAGGGTTGCCATCTCCGGTGAGGCTTTCACCCGGAGATTTTTATTAACCTGGGATTGGCTTTTATAGAACCACCACACCCAAAGTCACTCTAAACAAGGTCCCAGCATGCGTCAAAATTGTTAGTTGTAGTGAACAGAGACAGCCTATAAAAAGTAGAATTGATGACGATGAAATGCATTTAAATTCCATTTTTGCATCAACTTTGCACTCCCTCGCAGAAAAGATTACTTAACAATCGTCCTACGCTGATCCACTTTGTTCGATGTTTTGTTGAATGTAGGGCTGTTTTTGTAGGGTTTTGACGTCTTACACGAAACGCAAAATACATTGCACGGAACGCAAAATGCATTACGAATTTCTATTTTGATGGAAAGAAATGCATTTAATTTCGCTGATTTTTAAAAATGCATCACAAGTGATCTACCCTCAGGACACATACGAGTATAGAGCCGGTTTTCATTTTGACGCCTGACAGGACCTTCCTATATAAGGACTTTGCACTATATCTACCTACTGAATTTAAATGAGACAAGTATAAACTTTTTATTCTTTTTGAAACTCCTCGAGGTATTGATTACCAAAATTGACTCACAGTTACCGTTTACAGCTTTGTTTGTGGGGAGCTTTTTTCGTTAAGCTATATTTTTTTCGAGTTTGTGATCCGTTTTGTCGATTCAGATAGGTGTGGAATTTCAATTCCTCAGCAAACAATAACAAAGACCCAAAAGCACCGTCCACTCTCGCTGTGGAGGATAATCCAAACAAGAATCGCCCTCTGCCATCTAGCAGGAGAATCATGACGAAGCTAGCAGGAAAACGGCAATGTCTCGGAAGCACACTGCTTCCGATTTTTTTGTGGGCGTAAAACATTTGCTTATTCGTCATCACAGTCGCTAGAGAGGTTCAACAAAGGAACAAAGTCTGGTCAGCTGGACCGCTGCAGGAGCAGCCAATATTAACACTAGAAGAACTCGTTTGAAACAAACAAATTCAAAATTAGTTTTTAGCGTTTCGGATTCTCCTAATCAAATTCAGTTAAAATTATTCATCGTCTCTAATAATACCCGGAGAAATCGATGTAAAAACCGGAGGCCCGGAGATCGTCTCCAAAAAGCGGAGTCTCCGGGTGAAACCCGGAGGGGTGGCAACCCTAATTATATGAGCGCTATTAAACAATCATAAAACTGTGTAAAATCATCCTGAAGAAGTCCATAAAACTTCTAATTCTATCCATATTAGAACTTCCAGTTTTAAGCTGATTAAATATACTCAATAAAATTTTATCGTGGTTTTATTTCTTAACATCGCATGATGTCAATCATCGAACAAAATGCCATATTGTAAGGTATACATTTTTTCAGAATAGTGAATATAAAAGAACTTCATTATTGTTTATGACACATCCATGCGTGTTTGAAGGCATGCCGTTAAGGATTTATGGTGAAAAATCATGAAAAATCTGCTAAAAAAGAGAATTCTGTAATATTTTTCTGCAAATATTGAAACAACACTTAACCAAGTTTTGGTAAAAAAATGTTAATGCTTTGTTAAAAACCGATTTAATCCACCTAGCAGTGAGATGAGACATTTCTTACACATTTCACTATTGGATTAGTTTGTAGAACTCACGAGAAGTAGGCACCCAACTAGAAGTGGGATGAAAACAGTTTCTAGTCTTGCACAAATAAAATCTCGAATAAACTGAATAAATTATAGAAATCAACGAAACGACCGAAATAAAAAAGTAAAGCAAAAAATGAAACAATAGGTTTTTAAATTCATAAAAAGAGTAGAAAAATTAATGGAAATCAAAATTATAATATACACGAATCAAATTAGATTAGGTTATTACATAAAAATTAAGATTATATTTAGAGATAGTTATAAGAATAATAGAATAAATTGACTCATACTAACAAATTGAATGAAATAAATCGAATGACTGAACATGAAATGCATAAAATTAAAGATATGAATGAAATGAATCAAATGAATCAAATAAATCAAATGAATCAAGCGAATCAAATGAATCAAATGAATCAAATGAATCAAATGAATCAAATGAATCAAATGAATCAAATGAATCAAATGAATCACACGAATCAGATGAATCAAATGATTCAAATGAATCAAATGAATTAAATGAATCAAGCGAATCAAATGAATCAAATGAATCATATGAATCAAATGAATCACACGAACCAAATGAATCAAATGAATCAAATGAATCAAAAGAATCAAATGAATCAAATGAACCACAAGAATCAAATGAATCAAATGAATCAAATTAATCAAATGAATCAAATGAATCAAATGAATCAAATGAATCAAATGAATCAAATGAATCAAATGAATCAAATGAATCAAATGAATCAAATGATTCAAATGAATCGTATGAATCAAATGAATCACATGAATCAATGAATCACACGAATCACATGAATCAAATTAATCAAATGAATCAAATGAATTAAATGAATCGAATTGATTTAATTCATCCAGTGAATACAATGAATCAAATTAATGAAATGGATCAAATGAATAAAAAGAATGGATGAACAAAATGAATAAAGTAAAAAATAAATGAAATGCATAAATAAAACAAACGAATCAAATAAACAAAATGAGCTGAAGTGATAAGGGGCCATGCATAAATGACGTAGCATTTTGGGGGGTAGGGAGGGTATACCAAATTTGTGACGAAGTGTGACGAGGGGGAGGGTAGGGTCAGAAGTTGTGCGACGTAGCATTAAGTTTAAATTTTTTTGACGGGCACCCGTTAATTCTAGGGGCAGATCACTTGTGATGCCTGTTTAAAATTCAGCTAAATTAAATGCATTTCTTTCCATCAAAATAAAAATTCAAAATGTATTTTGCGTTGCGTGCAATGTATTTTGCGTTGCGTGTAAGACGTCAAAACCCTACAAAAAATCAGTCCTACATTCAATAAAACGTCGAACAAAGTGAATCAGCGTAGGACATTTGTTAAACAAAATTTTCTGCGAGGGAGTGCAAAGTTGATGCAGAAATGGAAATTAAATGCATTTTTTCTAATTTGATGCAAATTTGTTATATATTTCTAGAGTGATCTGCCCCTAGTATTAATTAGATTAATTAGAGAAAACAATTTAATGTTCCTCCATTCCCAAGTTGCTTTTCACGCGGTTTTTGCATTTTGTGAATTTTACTGTTCGAGGAATGACAGGCTCGCAAAGAAATTGAAAGATTTTTCATGCGGATTTAAATTTCCACATTAGTTAGCTAATATTGCTAACTAGTAGACTTATTTTGGTAGCTGAATTAAATTTTCTTTCAGATTCAATCAAAGAAAATTTAGTAATTTAGTTGAGCTTATACCACAGACTAACAGACATAACACTATGAGGGAATTCCCTAAAAAACATCGATCCAACAATTTTCGCAGAACACTAGCTCCACCTTTTATTCACGGTCCCAAACACTCAATTACTGGTGGGTTTCCCCTCAGGTTTGGGAATAATTTTTCACTAATGGTCTATCCCCCATATGCTTGTTCATATGTCAGTGACGCCATAATTTCAAATGTGGCCACAGTCCCAACTGTAAATATATTTAAAATGACCGTTAAAGCGGGCGAAGCTTTGTTTTTGAGTGTTATGTCTGTTAGTCTGTGCTTATACTTTCTAAAATCGTTGACCGCTGCAGGATTGTGAACTTCTTTTCATGCTTTATGACATGTAAAATGCTAAACAAAACTATCCACATTATATTTGTCATAAAATGGGCTTGTTTAGTAGGCAATTTGCTGTTATAATGAAAATGTTGATAAAAGTCGTCAAACATTTTGTAAGGACATATATTTAAAAGAATTGAAAAACATATGTAATTTTTTCATCTCCCTGTCGCGTTGCATGGGGGGGGCTTAGGAAAATGCTACGTCATTTACAAGGGGGAGGTTAGAATGTTGTGACCAAATGCTACGAGGGGGGAGGGAGGGGTTGAAAATCGCCAGAAAAAAGCTACGTCATTTGTGTACGGCCCCTAAAATGAATAAAAAGAAGAAAATGAGCAGAATTAAATGTATTGATTAAAATGAAAAATTGAACAATGGTAAAAGGTTATAAATTAATATAAAGAAATAAATTGAATCAAATAAATTATTTGGATGAAATGATTAAAACTGAAAAAGTAGTCGGATTATTAAAATGAAGAAACTGAGCAAAATGAATAAAATGCATACAATGAAAACAATGAATGATATGAGCAAAATGCACAAAAAGAATAAACTGATCAGAGTGAATCCAAAGAATGAAACGAATAAAATAAGTAAAATGAACGCAGATGAACAAAACGAATAAAAAGATGCGGAATCAAATACTTATTTAAATCGAAATGGTCATATATTTGAAGCTAAAAACATTTTTGAATAAAGAAAATGAATAAACCGGATTGTACGAATTTGAGAACCATTACAACAGAAAGTTTTGAAATGTTTTTGAAAATCCCATCTTCTGAGAAAAGGCTAATAAATATGCAATGGACTTTCTATGGCTTACATTTTTTAGTTCTATTCTTTTTGTTTTTATGCTTCTTTACTTGACGGCGTTGTTTTAATATTATCTGGTGTTTCTACTTTATCGTTGGACCTTAATTAGTTATCAGGAACCTGGAACGTTCAATTTGCTTTGGAATTCGATGTTTACTTTTTGGTCACATATTCCCGAAAAAAAGATTTATGTACAGAATTGAATTTACTGGTCCAGTATTTTAACGCGCAATTGAATATAGTAAAAAGAGACAAGGTCACCCGTGCTTTCAAGCCCCTTGGACAGAGAACGACAGGGAGAATGCGATTCGTGAATGAGACAGGTAGATATTTCAAAGTTTTCATTTGCATTGAAGTAAATAGTGTGAAATGTCTAGGCTATGTCGATAGCATAAAAGCCGTGCATTCAGTTGATTGCAATGCAGTCTCTTTCCATTCATCCTTATAGCTTTCATATGGTTTCGTTCGGAATTCTTGTGCACGAAATATGGATAAATAAGTCCTACACCCAAAACGCGAGCCGTATGAATTACATGCGAATAAGCATGATTCTAATGAGAATTTTGCATTGTAACTGGTATAATGCATAGAAAGCGATATTGGTCCGGGACAAAAATGCATTAAATGGCGATTACACCACAGAAACTTACACAAACCCACAGTTGGGAATGTATCAGTGAATTTAACGATATCGGAGTATTAGTATTGAAATGACTCCGCACTAATACATTTGTAAAGGACATCTCCACTCGAATAAATGCGCGCTCTGAAAATACTAATACACGCTCAAGGACCTGTTTCCATTTCACCTTTCTACTGATCACATGCTGCATATTAGAGAGAACAGTTTATAGCATCATCAAATTGATGGGGTGTGGGTGATGATTATGTGTTGATTTTATGTTGAGCTTTCAGCGTTCTTTCAACCCTAAATTTACCAGCGATATGCGAGTTGTAGCCACTAGATAGGTTCATAAATGTTAATAATGATTAATGTTTTTTTAAGTGCACTATACGCAGAAGAAATTTACCTATATGGGAACATTGGGCTAACAAATTTCGACATTTGTCTGATAGAAGCCGTCCGCCAATCATTTCTGGCATTCCTCATATCAACAGTATTTTCAGGTGATATTATATAAGTATTTCGCAGTAAAAGTATTTAAGTTTAAAGTATCATAAACTATAAGGGCAGTGATGACATGGTTTTACACTTTTGAGCAGCAGTGGCAGGTACTCATTTCAGTTTATATTATTTCCCAAACATGCGAATCCATCGCACACAGGTAACTGGCATCCCTATCTCTACATACAGAGTGTGACAATTAGGTTTTACACCAACCGACACAACCCCACAAAATGAGCCGAATGAACTTTGTTTGATAATTCTCGGTGGTTTGTTTACATGGGAGTTACGTGAGCTCGAATGCAACTGATGAGCACCCGTTGCACTCGCACTTACGCAATTGACGAGGTAAACAAACCAGTATTGTCAAACATGAACTTCATTCATCATAAGTTCATTCGTGTCGTTTGTCGTTTTGTTATAAACAAAGTTTTTTATGTTGACTGCGCCAATATGACGCCATGTCATCCTCTTGAGCGCACATCACCGCCCTGGTTAACGATCACCGCAAATCAATCTGAGCACAAATCATTTTCTTCCACTCTTCTCTGAAGCATAGAATGAGAGAGCGATGATTTTACGGCAAAATCCATTCGCTATGGGAAAATAACGCGTATATCACACACTCTCGTGAACGAAAACTGTTTAAGCATCTAGTGTGGTTGGAATTGAGCTGTTCGCAGACAAAAAAGCGTAACTGTGTATGAAGACAGAAGTTCTTACAAACACCACAGAGGTATTCATGTATAGAATACACCACCTTTTTGGCAGACTCAGCAAGCAAAACAAACTAATACTTTTACATGCGGGCGGATAATATGGTAGCGTGTATTCTCAATCAATTTATTTCATGATGAATCAAGCTGTGTTAGTATAATGCTGTAGCTATGCTTGGTCTACAATGCGAAGAAGGCATGATTCTAATTCGGAATATGCACGAAAGGATGTAATGCCTTTTTTGCATTGAGAAATTGCGTTGGGTGTATACAGACCAATACTGTGAAAAAGAAATGGTTCAAACTACTCAGTATATCCAAATATGGACGATGATAAGTTAGAAGATACATTGTAGTTGCATCCCCCATCGATAGTGGGTACTTTGGAAGACTTCTTTTCCTAGATCTAATTTGTGGATATTTTTGGTCTTTGATCCGTTATTTTTCATGAAAGTTCGTACCAATACAACGAATGTGCAGCTGACACAACTCTTCGTTCATTCGCCTGCGCCACGTTATGTCTTCCATCTGCACGCCACCATAGATGGTACGCAACACCTTTAGTTCGAAAACTCCAAGGGTGCGTTGGTTGTCCACGAGCATAGTCCAGGTCTCGTGGCCGTAGAGGACCACCGATCTAATCAGCGTCTTGAAGATAATCAACTTCGTGCGGCAACGAATTTTGTTCGACCGGAGCGTCCTCTGGAGTCCAAAGTAGGCGCGATTTCCCACTAAGATCCGTCTCTGAATTTCTCTGCTGTTATCATTGTCGTCGGTTACCAGTGAGCCCAAATACATGAATTCGTCGACCATCTCGATTTCGTCACCGTCAATCCGAACTCGGGTGGGAGGTTCACATTGTCGTCTCTAGAATCTCTTCCTCTCATGTATTTTGTCTTCGAAACGTTGATGGCAATTCCAATCCTGCTGGCTTCAGCTTTCAGTCTTTGAGCATATATTTCATTCAAAATTCAATAGAGATACGAATAGTTTAAATATCGCACGTGGAATGTCTCTTTTGAAAATTTTCATCGTCAAGCTTTCATATTCCCAGTTAAGCCAAATATTTTTCTGATATAGCCATGAATTTCCTTAATGATAGTGTAGATACAGGCTTTGAATACAATTGAATTAAAGTTGAATTGATGTAGCAACAGAAAAAAATAGTTTTGTTTTCTCAAACCATCGCAATTACAAATAATAAATATTTCAGATTGGCAGAAGATCTTATCACGCAACTTAGAAATGGATACAGAAATAGCTAGATAGATGCGATAGAAGAGAGACAGAGAGAGAAAGAGAGAGAAAGAGAGAGAGAGAGTGATAGAGAGTGAGATGGGGGGGGGGGGGGGGGGAGGCGTGTGAGGAATGGCAAATGATGGTTAATGCAGTGACATTATTTTTATTGGTATATATTATGATATATTGATTTCTTACATTCTTATCATAAATAATGTTAGTAGTAATTTTTGCGCCATAACCAGTATAACCTAAATCTTGCAAAAGAGCAAAATTTTCGCTAGATTTTTGGGCTTGTTACAGTTGCTTTCGGTGACGCCACAAGTATAATTATATTAGAAATCTTTTATCTCACTACTAGGTGAATTACTTGTTGATCTGTGTATTGATATACCGCCCAACATATACCTCATGATTGAACGCAATGCCTAATCCAAGGAATAAATACTAGAACTCACTGTTTCTTAGGGTGACCATACGTCCTGGTTTCCCAGGACAAGTCCTGATTTGTCACTGACCGTCCTGGTGTCCTGGAAAGTCAAGCAAAATGCTTGATTTGTCCTGGTTTTGTCCTGTAAGCCTAAAATATTTTCATTAATTGAGTCTTCGCTATATTTCGTCTGGTTCAGATCGCAGTTACGACCGACCGCAACCATAACTCGAACGAATACGCCACACAAAGTTTTATGCGTTCGATTCCCTCAATTCTCTTACATGGAAATTGAAAGGAAAAAGAACGAGGCGTTCGTATGTACATAGCATATGAATGACCTGTAGTCCGTTTGCTAGGAAATTTAGCAGCCGAACAAATCGAAATGATTTCAGTTGTGGACAAAACTCTGCCCGCTATCAATGGCAATGAAGCAATGATTTCCAGAGTTTCTTCCTGGCTTAAATCGTCTTTCAATCCGGGACTCGAAGAAGTCCTTTTGATGCCGCTAAGAAGATAAATCGAAATTTGACTTTGCTTCTACTTGAGTTCTCTTCCCAGTGGCATTTTTTAGTCTTACTGGAAATCCGCGAACATCCAATCCAAGGAAAGGTAATTGACAAAGCGTCAATAACTATCGTGGAATAACTTCATTGAGTGCTCTCTCTGGCTGGTGATTATGGAACCACTTTAGGGTCAATGAAAACAGCACCTAATCCACGATTAACATGGCTTCACGGCTGGAAGTTGAACAGCGACTAGCCTGTCGAGTTTAGCATCCTACATAACAGCGAGTATGGAAAGTCTCACTCAAACTGATATTATTTACACCAACCTATCCGCTGTTTTTTCATATAACAATCGATAAAATTTGTAATCAACGGTAGTTTTTGCAGCTGTTTCGATCCAAGCTCTCAAATCCAGATATAATGATTGTCATTGGAGATTGCCAGGTACTTATTTTTAAAACAGGAATAGCGTAGGGAACCTACTTGGGACCGTTTATGTTTCTGCTTTACTTCAACGTCGTGTGTTTAGTGCTGATAACTCCTCGTCGTCTTTTTCGTCTCATCCGCTAAACTCATGATTGCTGATTTTCCCAATAATGTCATTCGCTGATGGCTATGAAACAAGAACTGCGTGTGTGTAAATACGCAAAAGAGAGCTCGGTGATCGAATTCTCATGAAAGACTTGTTGGCTGAGTTATGACTGCCAGACCCCAGAACTGTTTACTGCTAATGCTAGTAAAAACAGGACAGTTCAAAGGGGACTACTTCCCTCCATCACCCCTTTAATCGATTGTGCTTTCTCCTCAGACTTTCAGCAGCTAAAAAGCTCTAGGTTCTGGCAGGCAGACCAAAACCTAGAACTTTTTAGCTGCCGAAAATCTGGGAAGAAGGCACAATCTATTGGCGATTTGCGGCAAAACCAAAATTAGTCATGCGACACCTATGATTCAGCTCATGAACTGGTAAAGTGATACAGTTTGCTTTTTTTCACCCGCAAATGAGTCGTAGATTACAACAAAAATAATTTTCTTCTCGGAAAAAGCTTACCACTGCCAAAATATGAATGAAACGAGTAAGAAATTTAGTTTTATTTGCAATTATTCTGAAATTACAGCCATTTGCAACTATTTGGCTCATACATTTCTTCGAAATGTATTCGGGGTTTTATTGTGGTTATCAAAAATCGTTCCATAAATAAAGTTCCAACTTGAAACCGAGACCCAATCAGTACCAATGTCAAACTCCTTCATATTTTGGACTACGTAGGAGATTCAGTTAAGACTATCAGAGAGAAGGATCGGCTGTGTATGATACAAAGCTGACACTTTCCTATTAACCAGATATATTCTTTCCTCGCGTGATCCGGAGAGTTGCATGAATTTACACCATCTCATGAAGGTTTAGCTTAACTTAGGAGAAACTGGAAATGATGTTGCGGCGGCTACGATGCTCAACAAATTACATTTTGGAACATCACACATATAGCTCTGCGAATAATATTAGAAACCACTATGTTTTACAACCTTTTCGCAGGATGTTTACTCATCATCTTATAAAATGATGGTTTTCCATCATTTTCATAAACAATTATCAACAAATTGATCGGTGATTTGGTGTTTAAAAGTTATTTTTTTACCAATGTTTACAGAAAATATATGCACTATGACAGAACAGAATCAAATCAGCAACACTTTGCTTCCAGCGCTATCTGTGAGCGGTTTCAACGTAGAATCGCCAATTAAGAGGTGATTGAAGGAGGTAGTTCCCCGTGAATTAGGCAATCCATTAGACGTTTGTTTGACAATTCAGCGGTGGGTTCTGTCAACAAGTCTACTCCTGCGAACAGAAAAACTCGTCCGACAAATAACTTTGTTAGTCCGATTCGTTTGATGTTGGATCGAGTCAACGGTATTGTCGGACGTCGCACCCCTCGGAGTAACGTCAGAATAAGTAAACAAGAAATAATCAGCTGATCAGAAACGTCTCATGGATTGCCTAATTGTCCTGGTTTTTATACGCTTGATATGGTCACCCTACTGTTTCTTTATCAACACATTATTTTGTCTTTGAAGTGAACTTATATATTGATTTTTGAGAAATAGTTAATTTATTATAAAGGTAATTCACAAAATGTTCTCAACATCGAATTCCTTGAATCACGTAGATGTGTTTTCATACCCCGGTATTCAAAATCGGTTTAGTTTTGCCTCTAAAACACCAGTAAAGCAATACTCTATATGAAACAATCTCATTTTTAATTAGTGGAAATTGGTAAGCGAGGACTAAAAATACAAAATGTTTAATATCTCCGCCACTCGTGCATGGATTTTGGCAATCTATAGCTTGTTAGAAAGGTATTTTTACATTTTTTTCTATTTATGTGCAGTTTATGGGACAATATTGTATTGTTCAAAAGTTATTTGCAAAAAACCTGCCGCGTTTTGACAAAATCGCCCATATCTCAGAAAGTAAACAACATATCGAAAATCAAAAATAATAGTGTCAAATGGCAACGTTAGGCCTTTCATTTGAAACTAATTTCATTAAGATCGGTTCAGCCATTGCTGAGATAATTACATGACATTTTGTACATACATACATACACACATACACACACACATACACACACAGACATTGTCTCAATTTGTCGAGCAGAGTCGATTGGTATATGAGACTCGGCCCTCTGGGCCTCGGAAAAAGTTTTCAAAGTTTGAGCGAATACATTTCTTTTGTAAGAAATGTAAAAATGCAGATTCTCTCAAAAAAATCTCCTAAAACGTTTAATTCCACCCTTCAAACGTATATTCGAGAAATTTAACTTTGCAATTTGCTATTTTTGCTTCTAGGTGCCTTTTTTTTTAATAAAACTTGGTATACTTGAATAATTCTTCCATAAGACAATTCCTCCTAAAACAATCATAACTGAGCAATACATATCGCAATTGCGTATGTTTATCATGGCACTTCTGCACCTATGTTGAGAGTGACAAGTTTTATGCTGGACCAAATCACAGCTTGCTGGTTTTGATTATTTTGACATTGACTTTGTCCAGGATGGGAAATGAAAGGTAGGAGTTTTTACTACGTAACGGTGCGGTTGTCAAATTTGAGTAGCGTGATAGATTAAATAAAGACGCTAAATACTCGCCATCTCTATAGTGTGTTCACCATTTACTGTCAGTGTCATTCCAATCGAGCGCGAGATTTGTCAATAGTCCTCGTTCGATAAAGATTCGCAGAGATTTTATTAAAATTATGTGCCGAAATCTAGGGACAGATCTCTTGTGATGCATTTTTAAAAATCAACGAAATTAAATATTTACTTTGCATCAAAATAGACTTTTGAAATGCATTTTGCGTTGCGTGTAAAACGTCAAAGCCCTGCAACAAATTAACTCTACGTCCAACAAGGTATTGAACGAAGTAGATCAGCGTAAGACGCTTGTTTAACAAATGTTTTGGCAAAAGAGTGAAAGTTGATGCAAAAATGGAAAAGAAATGCGTTTTTTCAAAATGGATTAATTAACCATAATTCAATTTAGAGTTCCTAGTAAGAGTAGGAAAAGGTGGTATAGCCAGTTTGCTTATAGCTTTCATGGAAGCAGGTGTCAAAGTTTGTAAGTAGGGGTTTGCCCACTACTCGTGTGTGCCCGGCGTACCCTTCTTTTCAGGGCGGCCTAGGTGCTTCTACAGAATTTCGGATTTTCGTAAGATAACAAAAAAAGTAAACAAACAAATAAATTAATAGATTTACCGACTTTTAGTCGATGAAGCTGATCAGCTACTTTTGGCGATGGTGGAAGGTGAAGGTTTATCCGACCGGCCGGGACTCCGACGGCCGTGTTCTCCTGCGGGTACCGTTGGCTGCTATCGCAGCGGTCCTTTACAATTAGCCAGGGAGGTGAGCAAGGCTCTTTTGTTGGAACCTCCCTAGCGACGGGGCGATTAAACGCCGGGTCCATTTACTCCCTGTGAATGGCCCAGGTAGATACCGCAGTAAACTACCTCAGGTGAATCCGTTGTCCTACCTGCTTCGCCCTCCTTTGCGATTAACTGTGGAGGAGAGCTATGCTCGTTCGGCTGATCTTCCACAGTGAGGGCGGCGTGGTGTCACTGGGTCCTTGATAATAAGCCGGGGAAGCGAGTGGCTCCTTTGCGTTTAGCTTCTGATATCCGGCGATCCAACACCACAAAACACTACGGTAACCGAACCACGACCGGGATTACTTGCCGTCGCACGCGCGCACTTAACTCTCGGTCCAGTGGCGGGAAACTGTCCCGGAAAAAACACTATTTACGGACGTCAGTTCTACGCCGTGGTTCGTCACTTTCTAACTCATCTAACACGATGGCCACCTTCCACCTCGACCGAAAACACCAACACCAAAAAACCATACCGCCGCATAGCTGTCATCACCTATGTGCAGCATAGCCAGTACACGTATTTCAGCAGTAGGAGAGCGGTGGCCTATCTAAGCCCTATGTTAACTATGTACAGTTGTCAAACAAAAATTACATCTAAAACGCTTTTACACAAAAATGAGTAAAATTTGTTTGATAGTTCAATATGATGTCTGATCGAAGTAGGTCATCTCCATCCGACATCGGTACTACATCATTCCGACTACTCTCACCTACTTTTACTCATTTTTGACAAGGAACGGTTTTTGTCAGAAACGCGTTAAATCTACTCATTTTCATTTTTCATTCGTCCTAATAAGGACGGTTTGTAGATAACTGTGTTGATACAAGACGAGAATCTTTTGAAACAATTCAAACCTTGCCGACGATTGTTTTTACTGCGTACATACATACGATCTTGCTTCTTTCGCAGCTCACACCGAATGAGCACTCTATTATACCTCTGTCACTCCCCCTGGCATCCCATGTGGGACATTTTTCTTAGGCCCCACTTCTGACATACCATGCGAGGCTGACTTGTGTGCTCACCTTTTTCATTCCTTGCTAGGCTTACTTTTGTGCTAGCCTCTACCATCCCATGTGAGGCTGACTTTTGTGCTCACCCTTAACATGCCGTGTGAGACTGACTTGGATGCTCACCCTTTCACTCCTCTGCCACGCCATGAGGCATCGATAGCTAAGTCCCAACATACTACGCTACGACCCTCCCGTCTTGGCATGAGGCAGTGCACTTATATGCCTATACACTCACTCTTCTGTCTTGCTTCGGGGTGGCTGGGTTTACCTCTTACGCGGTTTCCAGTCGCTGCACCGCATAGCGGTGTACGAAAATGAGATTGTGTCACTGTATGGTAATGCATCAGTATAAAATGACAACTTGTCACACACCTACGCCAACAATCTACATCATTATAAGTATAGCTATGATAATGTATGTGATAAAAGTTATTATATGTAATGTACTCATGGAACTCATAAAATTAAAGCAGATAGTAAGTAGTTGCACTACTGAATCAAGTTTACCTTGGATACCCACCAATAAATTTATCAATGCGGGGAATGTTTGATATGATATAATTTACGATAACATAACGATTCCCAGGAAATGCAACCATACTATAAGAAAAAGAGTTTATAATTGAATTTCACGGGCACTGTTAAAAGTTGTTTGTAACACCTCTGTAAATAAGATAAAAAATAGTATAATTCGCACAAAAAAGTGCGGTTACTAGTATGAAAGTCACAATTCAGTTCGTGGGATTAAATAAACCCAATTAATCCTCCAGGAAGGATTGTAATCTAACATATATGGAGTGTTGAATATTCAGAAAAATAAGATTAAAAATGGAAAGACATCACCGGAGTTCTTCTGCATCCTTTTTTCTTCTGAGTCCTTTCGAAAACCGATAGTGGGCGAGCTTCTTCACCTGGGCAGATTCTCCACCAAATGGTAATGCCCTTTTCAGCTCCTTTGGGATGTGTCTTCTCACGAAGCGTCTCATCGGCACAACTTTCATACTCTCCATCGTTATCCTGTTCATCATCTTCGAAAACATTTACAACTTCATTCTCTTCATCACCAAGCTCTGATTCTCCGGAACACGCTGTAATTTCATTATATCTTACGGTGCATCCAGAATCACTATTTTTACCTTTTTCCTCGACAAAAATTACATCTCGTACCACTACAACTTGCCTCCGTCTTGGTTCTAAAACTCGATAACCGTCATTCGAGTATCCGACAAAAATACCTTTCCACGATTTACCATCCAATTTCTTCCGAAGTTGCTTCGGAATATGCACAAACACATCTGAACCGAATACACGAAGTTCTTCTACATTTGGCTTACGACCTTCCCACATCTCAAAAGGTGTCATCCTGGTATCAATGGCACTAGCTGAACTGCGATTCGCCAAAAACGCTGCCGTCTGAATGGCAGCACCCCACAGCTCTCTACTCACTCCAGAATCCTGCAACATAGATCGCGCCTTTTCTACAAATGTTCTGTTCATACGCTCGCTGGTACCGTTTTGTACCGGCGTGTATGGAACGGTCCACTCTATTTGCACGCCTTTTTGTTTGCAAAATTACAGGAAAACGCGGTTCTTATATTCTGTACCATTATCACAACGAAAACGAGAAATTTTCCTTCGAAACTTTGCGGACACTCATATTCGCGGAACACTTCCATGACCTGATCCTTCGAACTGATCAAGCATACGACCGTAAACCGACTCCAATCATCTATAAACGTCACGAAATATTTCTCACCATCAATGCCAACGAGTGTCACTGGACCACACACGTCCGAATGGATCAGCTCTAACTCTCGCGTCGATCGTCACCCTTCACCAATCGAGAATGGTTTTCGCAACTGCTTGCCCGCAATGCAAGGTTCACACACGATTTCTTTAGCTAATTTTCCACTGATTTTCGCATTCATACCGGCAATGATGGCATTTCACCCTAGTGATGCACTAGCGCGCAAGTGTGATGCCTACACAGAGGATACAATATCACACACCACAGAAAAAAAACAGAACGCTCTTTCTTTCGGAGCTGTATAGACTGATTTCAAGTGTGCGCTGGCGTTGGGGTAGTTGGGTGCGAGATAACCGTGCTCTCTTGCTCTTGAAATTCTCTGTGGCGCGCTCAGATAAATTCACCACAGCGCGCCCCAGTGTCGCTGCGGTGTATTCACTGGCGTGTGATCTGGTTTGTTTTCGTCTGGCAAGCGGCATAATTGCACTGGTGGCTTATTTCAAGCTTATATGATTTTCTACTGAAGATTTGATGCAAGTTGCTTGGTAAAGCTTACAAGCTTATAGAGTATTGTTACACTGCCTGCAAAACTAAAAGTACTCGGTCCTCGGAGCAAGCTGGGAAAACTCTTTACGTATCATCGTATAGAGAGTTTTATAATGATCAGAGGCATCTGATATGCAAACTTAACTTAATCCTACAAGTTTAAAACGAAATTTTAGATTTCGTCCACATATTCAGTAAAATTAGGTATACGCTTGTGGCGATAATTAATTTACAGACGACATCACAATTGAGCGTACACCCGTTATTCATTTGTTTATTTGTGTATTATTTTGCGTGGAAATCGTTTAAACAGCAGGTGAAAGTTTCAAGAGCATGGGAGGCGGGAAGGGGTCTCTGCGCGTTAATGAGCAAATGAATGGCTCAGTTTCGGGTTCAAGAAAACTAGTGTTCACTCCTATTTAAAATGAGCAAGAATCTCATGTTTCATAAAAGGGTGTTATAAAATGGGTCAACAGGAACAATGTTTATTATGATATACGTATTCTAGATTTTTGCGTCAGTTTATATTTTAGACCGTAATTATAATGCATGGACGCATTGCACGTAATATTAACAGCAAAACAAAGTATTAGTTAGGTAGTATCTGTAGGAATCTCTGTCACTCTCTATGAAATTTTCGTATTTTCAAGTAACAAGTAAGGTGTTTCCTCAAATTTAAACAAGCGATTTTTGTGTGATAAATTATTCCTCATTATAACTTTCTTGAATGAGGTTTTTTATCAAAAAGGACTAGGAACTAGGAACAATGAAAAGTTCCAATCTTGGTAATTTGCTCAAAAAACAGTTGAAAAAAAATTGCTTTGAATTTTTAGTTCCTTGCACGTATAGTTGAGCTAATGTATTTATAGTTGCATGTCCTATAGGAGCCGCATTTTTTTAAAAGCTTTATTATCACAAAAACTATTTAATACATAGAATTCTGCTCAGTATATAATCAGTTTTCACAACCAATCTTGCACCCTTATTCTCTACTATTAACTAATATATAATAATATCAAGAAATTCTTGAAATGTTTTTCAAAAAGAAACTTTTTGCTCCATCGAACTTCGCGTATTTCATTGTGTAACTCGTTCAAATTTCCATTTCCGTAATTTCTCACACAGTGTGCTATCGTTTCAACTGTCAACCACAATGCTGCTTTGTATTTAAAATTATTCTCTGCTATACTTGTCGATAATATAGTTTTTGTATCATCGATAATGATTTTCAAATTTTTTCGTATTGTGTTATTCAACCATTCCCATATCACCGACGAGGCAACGCATTCTTTTAAACGGTATTTAATGGTATCTACAAACCACAGAATTCGCAGTAGGGCGAATCTAAGCCTCTAATGCCATGTTTATACATTCTAGATTTGTGTGGAATAATATCTCTGAGTATCATGAAAAAAATCGATTTTCCTGGTGACGATAGAAAATTGCTATTGTTATTTTCCAATAATGTTTCCCACAGTCAATTTGGATTAGCGATTTGCTTTTTGGTGGTAATATTTTTTTATCAAGTAAATGATCGTATATTTGTTTGCTTGTTTCTAATTTATCATTAATCTTACATTCTTCTACTATCTTTAACCATTCACGCGCATTTCTGGTTATATTTGTATTGCTCTGTAATCTGTTGTGCCAACATGAATAAGTCTATATCTACTGTGGAATTCTTTCGCGAAAAAACAATATCTATCTATCTATCTATCTATCTATCTATATATATAAAAGTCAAAGTTTGTATGTATATGATTTATAGACTCCCAAACGGCTTAACCGATTTCCGTAAAAATTTGCACACGGTAGGTATTTGGTATGGGGCGTGTTTGTGTGCTATTAGTTGGAGATTATCTGCCCGCCAGATGGCGCTTTGGAACAAATTGTGTTTTCCTCCTATTTCGCAGAGTGTCGCAGCAACGCGCGATGGATATTAGCTGGTTTTTGATAAAAAGCGATTTACATTTGTTTTCAATATCAACCAGAGCTAGGCCACCTTTTAGCACTGGGAGGTATAATTCTTGACGGTCAACTTTATAGAAACATCCCTTCCATAAACAATTTCCGCAAATTTTCCTTAGTGAAGCCATGTGTTTATTTTCTGGTGGAATGATTTGAACTATGTACCATAATTTTGAAAGGATGAATGTATTCAAGATCCATACCTTTTGAAATAGATTCAGTTTTCTGTATTGCTGGAAAATTAAATTTGTTTGGATAGTCTGAATAATTTCGGTATAATTTTGTTCGACTATTTCTTCATAATTTTGTTGAAATTTAACACCTAGTATTTTAATTTCGTCACTTTCCTTAATCAATTGTGGTCCAACTGCACAATTGATAAATCTAAGAAAATAAGATTCTTTCAAGTTTAGTTTGAGTTTTGAGTATAAACTGTAATAATTAATCAGTTCTAGTGTAACATTAAATTCATGATTATTTCTGATGAAAACATTAATATCATCCAGGTATGCTATAATTACTGATCTATTAATACACCACTGATATCTTGATCAATAATTCTTAAGAGTGGTTCGATGTACAGTGTAAATAGGGCCATGCTCAACGGACAACCTTGGCACTCTGAGCAAGAAATTGCAAACGGAGATGTTAAAAAGCCGTTGTATAGAATTCTTGATGTTGCATTTTTGTATAGTTTATAAATACAGTTGATGAATAACTGCGGGAATTGAAATTTATTTAAAATCGTCACAAAAAATCATGATGCACCCTGTCGAATGCCTTTTCCAGATCCAAACTAAGTACTGCTCCTTTGAACTTTCGGTTTTTGTTTGCTGTGATAATAACATATCGCAGTAGTCGCAAATTATTGATGCACGAAATGTCAGAAATACAAGTAGATTGTCCAAATCCAACTATCTTAGATAAAATCGGTTGAAGACGATTCCATAAAATTTTTGTGAAG
Organism: Topomyia yanbarensis; assembly: GCF_030247195.1. Classification (NCBI taxonomy): domain Eukaryota; kingdom Metazoa; phylum Arthropoda; class Insecta; order Diptera; family Culicidae; genus Topomyia; species Topomyia yanbarensis. The sequence goes on along the minus strand of NC_080672.1, from coordinate 234,718,211 downwards.
ATTTTTTAATCGGTATGTAACATACTGATTGGTCGTTTGTTCAATAAATCAAACCTGTCCCTCTTCTTAGGTATTAACGTGATAATGCCAGAAGTGAACAATGCTGGTGGGTACTCCCCACTTATCAAATATCCATTAAATAAATTTAGCAATTCATTATTGATTAAATCGAAGAATTTAAGATAGAATTCATAACTTATACCATCGGGCCACGGAGAACTTCATTTTGATGCTGATTTTATAGCAAGTTCTAGTTCATTCATCTCTATGGGTTTTATCAATGCATCTGCGTCTATTTCGTTTATTTTTTTGTTTATTGCCTTCAGTAGTACTATGTCCCGTAACTTTTGATCCAGAGCCAAAAACCAAAGCTTTTTAAACTCCTTAGAACGACAGCAAGCGACGCACGTAAGATTTTTTCTATGACTTGATTTCGCGAAATGGCACACTTTTTAGTCGAAAAACGCTGAAAATGTGTTAAAAATTGCTTATTAAAAATTATGCAATGAAAAAATTAAATCCTAAGTACGTCGCTGGTGAAAGTAATCTTGAACATACTGGAAAAATTTTGGGCTGATCATAAATCATTTGTTCGAGATATGCATAAGAGACGTGGCGGAAAATTTGAATATTTATTTATTGTTTTCTCGATTCATTTTTTGGAATATCATTTTCAAAATCCTAAAGCACATTAAAAGCACATAATATTTTGAAAAATCTACAGTACTGTAACCCCGAGCACTGTACCGGACAAATAGAAGCGCTTCTAAACTGGCGCGTCATTATTTTTAATAACAATGTGAATCCTCGTGAAATTTATCTGGTTTTATATGGACGTTAAAAACGTATGCGTTAGAAACAATTATTTTATTGTGGTCGGAATTTAATTTACTCCGAACATATACATGATTCTTTAGTTAAGCTTGAGCTTATAAGTAGTGGGCTTAAAATGATCTGCACTTTTCTTCAAGATTATAAAACTAGCATGAGCACTAATCATATGTTTTACCTGCGATTACAGATACAGCAGACCCAAGAAATAATCATCCAGCTGTATTTTTAGAAATAGGCCAGTTTAACATGTGTAGAGCAAATGAAGTGTCAAATCAGATAACAAGTACTTTTTGGACCCACTATAAGTAAACCATAAATAAAAATAGGTTCAATCCTCGACCAAGCAAGATTCTTAGTTTCAATGGGATTGTCGCACTAACCCTTCAATTATCACGTATGATAATAATCGAAAACGCGTGTAATACCAGGACATTACTTGTAATGGATCACTTTACTTGTTGGCGTCGCCAAATTCGCAATCAAAATAAGTAAAATACTTCAAGTTTCCCAGGGTAGTGTAACAACACTCCACAAACTCGTTAGCTTTACCAAGCAAATTGAATCAAATATTCAGTAGAAAATCATATAAACTTGAAATAAGCCACCAGTGCAAATCAAATCAATCGCTCTGCCGCTTGCCAGACGAAAATAAACCAGACCACACGTCAGTGAATACACCGCAGCGACACTGGGGCGCGCGCGGTGGTGAAATTTTCTGAGCGCGCCACAGAGAATTTCAAGAGCTCTTCTCCACACTCTAGATCGTTCCAGTGTTGGGTGTATGAAAATTTACCTCTGTTATCAGCGTGCGCTCACACATATCAAATACGGTGGTGTATATGAACGAAAGCGAAGCGCTCTCGTTTCGCTTGGCAGAGTGTGGGGAGCAATTTCAATTTCTCTTTACTGCACAGAGGATAGGGACATCACTGCATACCGGTAACCATTTCGTTACGCAACAGTAATTTCAAGTTCTTTTCGCTCAAATGGCCATGCCGCCGATACCAAATCTCAAGTCCTTTCGGTATCCGACCACAAGAATAGTACGACGAATCTTCAGGCACATTTTTACGGTACAAATCTAATTCGTACAGCTTACCGCGACGGTTGCCCACCGCGACTGCCACCGATTTACGTTTAATGCATACTCCACCGTCAGCAAACATCACTTTTAAGCCTGCCATCTCCATCTTTCTCACTGATAAGAGATTTACTTTCGCTTCGGGAATATACAGCACATTTTTTATAGTTATCGGAATCGACTTACCGTTTACTTGAGAGTACAGTTTTACCTCACCGTGTTGCTTTGCGACGATACACTCTCCTTCTTTGGCAACTGCAATCTGCATCGGATTCTTCATTGGCACTAGTTGCTCGAACAAACTTTTGTCGTTTGTCAAGTGCTCCGACGAACCCGAATCGACTATCCAGCCAACCTCACGGTCCTTGAATTTTTGTTCACCCGCAAAACACACACCATTTTCTTCTTCTCCGTAATGGGCACTATTCTTCTTCGATTCCTTGCTTTTCTTGTCCGGGCACTCTGACAGTTTGTGCCCCTCTTTATGGCAACCAAAACTTCGAATTTTGTCAAAAACAAGAAAGTGCTCCTGCAGATTTCCTCTTTCGTAACGAAGTGTCAGCATCTTTCTCTTCAAATGCAAACGGCTGGCTATGCTTTTCCGTTCAAACACTCTCTGTAGCGCCGACCAAATAGCTTTTGGCGTCGGCTGATCCTGAACGTATTCCAGCTGATTGTCATGGATTCGAGAAATTAATAAAGATTTGCAGCGACGATCCTTCTTCTTCCGTGCTTCGACCTGCTTCTTCTTTCCCGCCTGAACAGCAGCAGCATCTTCCGCTTCGATTTTTAACTCATCCATTTCCGCAATTTCCCGACTAATGCACTCGGTCATCTCGTGCTCCTCCAGCACAACCAGCATACGGTACTTCCACGCTGGATAATTGGAACCATCGAACAACGGAACGCGCACAAATTCTTCCTTCTCCATTTTCTCGATATTCACAATCCGCGATTCACTGGGCCCATAACCTTATGGGAAAACGGAACATTCAACCGGAATAAACAATACGAGGTTAAAGTAAGCTAAAAGTAATATGTTTATTCATGGGTAACTTGTTTGTTCGATTACCACCGCTTTAGGAATGGCGGTCAGCGCGAAGCACGCGCGCAAAGTCGATCTCATATTACAGCAGAGGCTGCGGACAAAGTAGGGGTAACACCACAAGATAAAATAAGGAGTAGGAAATTGGTACCTCAACAGAAAGAGACGGCTACCAAACATGAGTAAAAGTTGAATGGTGCTAAAATATTACACGAAACATTACCTGGATAGCATTGAAATCGCATCTGCAAGGCGAACAATTCTGATATATATCCGCTTTTGATTAGTTGGTTATGTATTTGTTTTATAACATTGAGATTTTATTCTATAATTTCTACGTGATGAAACAGTATGTTTAAACTCGATATATACATTGAAGTAATTTTCGAATGACCATCCTATTAACTAATTAATATTAGATGACCTTTCTGGGCCGGGACGATTATGCCAAAATATGCTCTTTCGTATTCGATGCAGCTAAAACCTCAGAAGCTCGGTGAGCATAACGTACACATCCGGATAGTACCAATCCCTTCTGCTCAGTATTGATTAACCATAACTATAGGCTAAGCAGAATGACCAGACACCAACTGAAGATGGATTATTTTATAATTTTTTTTCGTCCCACTTGCCGGTCACTTGTAATTACCGCCGCCTGCAAAGAAATTAAATGAAGAGCAGAAAGTAGTCCATATTGTTTGTGTACATTACCAGAAAAGTTTTATTTTCAACCAACATAGAATAGTTCCAGGTATAGCTTTATTTACACACACTTACCTCATCGCACATAGATCAAGGGCTACAAACAAAACAAGACAGTTCTTTCGAGATATTCCGGCTCTAACTATATATCGTCTTTATTCCAAATCCAACCACCATATGTGGCAACGGTTATCCTTCATCCTCAGTCGCGACCGTATGTAATTTTTCGAAGATATTACCGTCTACCTGGATGCATAAAATAAAGGAAGCATGTAACGTCGTCTTATCAAGTTCACTATTGTCGTTTTTGCTTGAAGCGAAACTGACTCAGTTTCTAACCCCAACTGCTGTGAAAATGTATGAACTGACAGCGGTTGGGGTTAGAATCTGACTCAGTTTCGGGTTCTGGCGAAAACACCATATGAAAACTTACCGCTGGGGAGTGGCCGACGGTTTGTTACTCATTGACGTTGGATTCTAATTCTTATCACATTTACGGTGTTGCTTAAGGTTGGACAGAGTTTCTTACAACATGGCATTTTATTTAGTAGTGTTAGTGAATCTTACCTTTGATACATTATGACTGATTGCTCGCACTGCACTCACAGTTGGATTACAAAAACTAAATCACTCTATTTCTGAATATTGGATGTTTCTAATTACCAAATAAATTCCTTTCTATTCCAAAGATTCTTCGCAAAAACTGCTTTTCTAATCCTAGCACATTTTTTTTCTCATTCACTAACACTTATAAAGATGCTGCGACGGTTGGCATGCGAAAAATCCTTTCAATTTTAGCACAGCTTTGGACCGCGAAATATAGCAGGAAAAACAAATCACTACCACAATATGATATACTACTATTTTTACATTTCTTATAAAAGAAATGTATAGAATTCGCTCAAACTTTCAGGATTTTTTCCGAGGCCCGGAGGGCCGAGTCTTATATACCAGTCGACTCAGCTCGACGATTTGGGACAATGTCTGTGTGTGTGTGTGTATGTAACGGACAAATTCTCATTCGTGTTTCTCAGCAATGGCTGAACCGATCTTATCCAAACCAATTTTAAATGAAAGAACTAAAAAACAGTATGAACGCTATTAATTTGTTTTTGATTCTGATGTTTAGTTTCCAAGATATGAATGTTTGAATGCGTAAAAATGGCGTTTTTTGCAGTTTTTTTGAATTATCTGCCGAAATTGACAATATAGATTACCAAATTATATGTTTTAGACAGGTTTAACGAATACCTTTCGAACAAGCTATAGATTGTTGAAATCGGACTATTATCAAAAGAGATATTTAACATTAAATGCGGACGAAAGATTTTTATCATTTCCCATTGCCAGAAATATGACCAAAAACATGTAATCTATTATTAACGCCAAAACGGCTTATTTTAGGTCAATAGTATCTTCGGAGAATTTAATGGAGGCAATATGACCTTTCTTTTGGTATTGTGCTTTTGCTGATTAATCCCCCTATGAGTGAGATATTTTCACAAATTTTCTTGGAAGTGATTATATCGAAATGATGCCTTCAGCAAATTTGTAGCTCTTACTTTTGCGAATAACTTTACTGAAGACTTCAATTATCTATTTTGAATGCTTTAAAAGTTATGGCTTGATGTTTGTGGATTACTCTTTGTCGCCTATTTATTGTTCAATATAGTAATAATCCATTGAAATAAACCAAACATTATTTCGATAAATCGAATTTTGTATTTCATTTGTCTATCTACAACCGCTAGAAATAATAACCGAACACTTCCAAGTTGTCTGGAAGGAACTTGATAACTTATCAGTGCAAAAATGTTCATTTGTGCGAACCTTCTGACTGCATTTTTTCTAACTTATAACCATCGGATCGATCTGAAACATATCGGAAAATGAAAAGCGAAATAAATAACTCCAAGCAACGGCGTAGCCAAGAGAAGGTTTTGGGTTTTTTTTTTACAATGGAGAAGACCTTTATGTCCTAGCCCAGTACACGTGCTAACGGTAGGGTCCAATCTACCACACTGGGTGCACTGGGGGCGTGTCGGACTCGAATGGTGACCAGCCATTAATACCGACTAAACTCCATTGGGCTCCGCCATCATTCCTCCCAGGAACTACCTCTCGGTATTACTTCTGGGGGGATGGCTGTACTGAATGTACTCATTCACTCTCACTCGCGCGATCATACATCCTGTATGAGGCTTACTTGGGTGCTCTCTCAATCAAACTTTGATTCACTCTCAAACACTCCCACATGAGGCTGACTTTTGTGCTCACCTTTTACGTTCCATGCGAGGCTGACTTGTGTGCTCACCTTACTCATTCCTTGCTAGGCTTACTTTTGTGCTCGCCCTACCCATCCATGTGAGGCTGACTTGGGTGCTCACCCTATCACCTGATTCACTCTCAATCATGCCACTCTATTGTACCTTTGTCACTCCCTCTGGCATCCCATGTGGGACATTTTTCTTAGGCCCCACTTCTGACATACCATGCGAGGCTGACTTTTGTGCTCACCTTTTTCATTCCTTGCTAGGCTGACTTTTGTGCTAGCCTCTACCAACCTGTGAGGCTGACTTTTATGCTCACCCTTAACATGCAGTGTGAGACTGACTTGGATGCTCACCCTTTCACTCCTCTGCCACGCCATGAGGCATCGATAGCTTAGTTCCAACATACTACGCTACGACCCTCCCGTCTTGGCATGAGGCAGTCCACTTATACGCCTATACACTCACTCTTCTGTCTTGCTTCGGGGTGGCTGGGTTTACCCCTTACGCGGTTGCCATTCGCTGCGCCAACCTACCTCGGCATGAACAGACCATTCACTCTCTTATTTTGCGCTTGGCCTTTTTTGCTCCAGCTAACCAATCACTAGTTAGCCGTGCCCGCCGTCTGTTGCTCGGTTCGCCAGATTACCTGTAGCCTACTGGCAATCTGGATGGTAGCAGCCGAGACTGCGTTCCACTTCTCCACCGTTTGACACATCCGCTGAATAAGGGTATCCGGGGTTGTGTCCCAGCCACAGACGTCAAGCATTGCTCTTCTTTCGACGTCGAACCGATGACATACGAACAGTATGTGTTCGGCAGTTTCGTCTACACCTGGGCAGTCCGGGCAGACTGGGACCTCCGCGTGTCCGAACCTGTGGAGGTACTGACGGAAACAGCCATGGCCTGACAGGAATTGTGTCAGGTGGAAGTGAACTTCCCCATGGGGTCTTCCCACCCAGCTCGATATGCTAGGTATCAGCCGGTGGGTCCACCTACCTTTCGAGGAGTTGTCCCACTCACGCTGCCATCTGGCGACCGAGGTCACCCTGGTGCGCTCGCGGGCTCCCCTATTTCCACGTAGCTCAAAGCACTCCTCATCTTCCCGAATGACCAGCCCGACTGCCATCATGCTCGCTATCACGCAGGATGCATCGTGTGATACCGTGCGGTAGGCAGATATCACTCTGAGGCACATCACGCGGTAGGTGCTCTCCAGTTTCTGTAGGTAACTGGTTACCCTCAGTGCTCTTGACGATGACGGGCCGCCGTACCTGAGGATAGATACGGCAACGCCTGCCAGTAACCTACGTCTACTGGCGCACACCTTTGAGCTGTTGGACATCATTCTTGATAGTGCCGCAACAGCAGTCGACGCTCTCTTGCACGTATAGTCGACATGGCTGCCGAAGGTCAGCTTGTCGTCTATAATGACTCCGAGAGACTTCAGACTTCGCTGTGAAGTGATCGCGACTTCTCCCACATGGATAACTGCATGTTGTGCCGACTTGCGGTTGTTGACGATGACTACCTCCGTCTTATGATGAGCGAGCTCCAGGCCTCTCGCGCTCATCCATTCCTCCACCGTGCTAATCGCGTGTTCTGCGGTTAGTTCTACCTCAGGAATTGACTCCCCGTAGACCTCCAAGGTTACGTCGTCGGCAAAGCCGACGATCTTGACCCCAGGAGGGAACTTCAGTCTCAGAACCCCGTCATACATGAGGTTCCATAGCACCGGGCCTAGGATCGAGCCCTGCGGGACTCCGGCGGTAATCGGAACCCTTTTCTGACCGTCATCGGTCTCGTATAGCAGTACGCGGTTTTGGAAGTAACTTTCCAGGATCCGGTACAGACCCACCGGTAGGCTAAGCCGGTGTAACGAGAGCGCGATGGCATCCCAGCTTGCGCTGTTGAATGCGTTCTTCACGTCAAGTGTCACTAACGCACAGTATCGAATACCTCGCCTTTTTCGTTGGATCGCTATCTCGGCAGTATTTATCACTGAGTTGAGAGCGTTCTCTGTGGACTTACCCTTCCGAAAGCCAAACTGGTTGCTTGACAGACCGTCCGTACCTTCCGCGTACGGGGTTAGCCTGTTGAGGATGATCCTCTCAAGCAGTTTGCCAGTCGTGTCTATCAGACAGATTGGTCTGTACGACGATGGGTCGCCTGGCGGCTTCCCGGGCTTCGGCAACAGCACCAGTTTCTGCCTTTTCCATCTATCGGGGAAACGGCACTCGTCAAGGCATCTCTGCATAGCTAGCCTGAACATGTTCGGGTTCGCTATGATCGCTGCCTTGAGAGCGTTGTTTGGAACTCCATCCGGCCCTGGAGCTTTGTTCATTGCTAGGGATTTAGCCACTGCGAGTAGTTCTTCATTCGTCACTGGAGCCACCATTTCGACCGTGCCCGCACTAAGGTTTTGGGGTTTAACACCATACAAGCACCCCCCCCCCCCCCCCCACCAGACCCAAAAAATATTGGATCTGGCGGGGGGGGGGGGTGGTTGTATGGTGTCACTGGAGCCACCATTTCGACCGTGCCCGCACTAAGGTTTTGGGGTTTAACACCATACAAGTATCACATAGTATCTCAAGATCGTGACTATCGATCCGTTGTATGTATGTGCAAATCGTACTGAACATGTAATATTCATTTCCACCATTGTATTGAACATAACCAGCCATGGAATCGTAGTCTGGACAAATGAGAAAAGCACAATTGCACCCACCTAAAACAGGTTTTTTTTTGGAATGCGTCGAGTTGAGACGAAAACGTAATATGATTAATAACGAGGATAACACTTTCCGAATGTAGAGAGAAATTTATGAAAAATGACGATTTCCATTCGACTCTAGCAGGTTCTGATCGATTTTGATGAGCATTTGATTTTTGTTGTATGACCAATTATATGTATAGGTCAAATGTTTAAAAACAGTAATTTAAGTCATACTATATTGCGTTTCGGCTTCGCCTCATCAGAAACCGACACTAACACATTGTCGGAATAGATTAGCGCCGGCTTGACGCAAATCCCTTAAAACTAAAACACACTATGTGTTTCAATCAAACGACTGATCAAACGTGATGTCCCGTTCGAGCAGAAGTTCTCTTTATGCCGATGAGACACAAGTGAAGCCGAAACTTGTCTTGGCTTAGCAGGCCTATGCGAAAGCACTATGCTATATTTCACCCTAAGGAGGAAAATTTGGTAAAAACAAAATTTCTCACTAGGGTGAAAATTTGTTGGTAAAAACCAGTCTTTGTACAGGAGGGCACAAATCCTTATTTCATACTATATTGCGTTTCGGCTTCGCCTCATCAGAAACCGACACTAACACATTGTCGGAATAGATTAGCGCTGGCTTGACGCAAATCCCTTAAAACTAAAACACACTAAGGGATTTGTGTCAAGCCGGCGCTAATCTATTCCGACAATGTGTTAGTGTCGGTTTCTGATGAGGCGAAGCCGAAACGCAATATAGTATGAAATAAGGATTTGTGCCCTCCTGTACAAAGACTGGTTTTTACCAACAAATTTTCACCCTAGTGAGAAATTTTGGTTTTACCAAATTTTCCTCCTTAGGGTGAAATATAGCATAGTGCTTTCGCATAGGCCTGCTAAGCCAAGACAAGTTTCGGCTTCACTTGTGTCTCATCGGCATAAAGAGAACTTCTGCTCGAACGGGACATCACGTTTGATTAGTCGTTTGATTGAAACACATAGTGTGTTTTAGTTTTAAGGGATTTGCGTCAAGCCGGCGCTAATCTATTCCGACAATGTGTTAGTGTCGGTTTCTGATGAGGCGAAGCCGAAACGCAATATAGTATGAAATAAGGATTTGTGCCCTCCTGTACAAAGACTGGTTTTTACCAACAAATTTTCACCCTAGTGAGAAATTTTGGTTTTACCAAATTTTCCTCCTTAGGGTGAAATATAGCATAGTGCTTTCGCATAGGCCTGCTAAGCCAAGACAAGTTTCGGTTTCACTTGTGTCTCATCGGCATAAAGAGAACTTCTGCTCGAACGGGACATCACGTTTGATCAGTCGTTTGATTGAAACACATAGTGTGTTTTAGTTTTAAGGGATTTGCGTCAAGCCGGCGCTAATCTATTCCGACAATGTGTTAGTGTCGGTTTCTGATGAGGCGAAGCCGAAACGCAATATAGTATGAAATAAGGATTTGTGCCCTCCTGTACAAAGACTGGTTTTTACCAACAAATTTTCACCCTAGTGAGAAATTTTGGTTTTACCAAATTTTCCTCCTTAGGGTGAAATATAGCATAGTGCTTTCGCATAGGCCTGCTAAGCCAAGACAAGTTTCGGCTTCACTTGTGTCTCATCGGCATAAAGAGAACTTCTGCTCGAACGGGACATCACGTTTGATCAGTCGTTTGATTGAAACACATAGTGTGTTTTAGTTTTAAGGGATTTGCGTCAAGCCGGCGCTAATCTATTCCGACAATGTGTTAGTGTCGGTTTCTGATGAGGCGAAGCCGAAACGCAATATAGTATGAAATAAGGATTTGTGCCCTCCTGTACAAAGACTGGTTTTTACCAACAAATTTTCACCCTAGTGAGAAATTTTGGTTTTACCAAATTTTCCTCCTTAGGGTGAAATATAGCATAGTAATTTAAGGTTAAGATAGCATCATTTTGAAACCGCCAATTTCGGGGGTTTAGTATCTTCAATGAGTTTTACAAACGTTAAACAGCGCATCATTTGATAAAATAATTTTGACGGTATATCGTCCAAGAAGTATTTATGGTGAATTTTCTCAGGTTAATATTCATGATTATAATAAAGTCTCAACAAATTCGCTAAAGACAACACGAATTCTGTTAATATTTTCTGAAAAATTAATTCTGCATAATTTTAAAACTTCAAAAATTACAATTTCGGAATTATGCCGTTTGGACAGTATGATCGATTTTCACCAAACCGAATTTCTGGCAAGCAAGTAGAAACATAGTCGTTCTACACTCGTTCACAAGAAACTTCTTCGAATGCTGAATATCTATTATAATACATTGAAACCCTGATTTTATCAGCCAAATATGAACATATGTTTGATGGGCTCTAGCAGACGAACAAGACTGAATTGGAGTAAATCCTTTCTTGCGCATGTTTTCCTTATCATGAATATATGCGAAATATGCGAAAATAAAAAGCTCATCATAATCAGAAATAGTTATCAGACTACATCAAGGGACGAGAAGAATATTTTAACAGCTTCAGTTTATTAAAAAGAAAAAAAAATTGCCCGATTTAGTCAACCTAAAATACACCATGAGACTGATAAAAATGGGTCTTTATTGTATGTATTATTCGCTGTGTTTCACATTAATAGGTACATTTCATTTTTGGGGGTTTTTTTTATTGCATCGAACTACAACAATTTTTAGGTAGCTTTCAAGGGGTTATTTTATAGACTTCTTCCAAAATTTGGCGAACCTATTCCAATTCGTATACCAATTAATTGGTATACTTAAGGGTTTATATGTTGCAGATAGAGAAAATACTGAAATTTTCAGCTTTTTTCCTACACAATATAACGAAAGCTTATTAAACCATTTTACCTAATAAGTTTGTGAAAATTATAAACTATTTGAAATTTTTTAATAGTTTTATTTTTTATTTAACCGTGATTTTTTAATAAATAGTGACCATCGCTTCATAACGTAGTCTATTTTTCATGGCTTGCGGTGAGCACGATCTCTCGAATTGCTGAACTGAAAATTATGGAATAGAAATTAATTTTTAGTATTTTTTACAGACCCGCTGGTGCCCTAAGACGATTTCGCTAGATTTTCAGAGCACTGTGCACCCAGTGCATTAACGCAAGTGACGGAAGGTTATCGAAAAGTTTCGTGAAAATGAAAATTTCAGTAATGATGATGATTTTTCCGAACGGTTCGATTTCGTGAGATTTTTATTTGTTCTTTGGCATTAGGATTAGCGATAATAATTCAAATCAAGGATATTACTGGGAAGTCACCTTTAGAAAAAGTCGATGTCGAAGTAAAATTTGAAACTATGCACGCATGCACTTCAGAGATAGCGTGATATCAGGAGCTGCGATTTCATTAAAAATTTCTTAGTTCTCAGTCGCGTTGGAAATTTGAGTAAAGTATAAACTTCGAAACGATTCAAAAAAAAAAATCGATTTTTTTGGCTCAGTACAATATATAACCCCTTTAGGAAAATTCAGTTTTCCCACCACAATATAGATATTTTATTAACAGAGCATTAACAATAATTCGTTGGTATGTCTATTTTATGGGCCATTTTTTCGCTTTCCCATTGATTTGGTTTGTGATTTCTAGCACTGATGTTGTCCTATGCTGATTTGAGCGGTTCTCTGAGTCCTGCCACTATCCCATGTAGTATGTGTTATCAAAACATCGCGAAGCAACAAGTTCTAAATGTCTCAAACGATATAATATCCGAAGAGAGTGATAAGAGTTATAAGAAATGTCTCATCACACTGTTAGGTGGATTAAAAACGTTTTATAAAATAAAATACGCAACAAATATGCGCGAGAAAAAAAAAATAAACTGCTTTTTGTTTATCTTTATCAAGATTTCGAAACCTTTTCACAGAGAGGCGCACACACTAGCACAAGTCAAGCTTGGTGCAAAACTGCCAGAATGCTTTTTCGTTATATTATCGCACCAATTTTAAAAACTGGTATATACGGTGTAAAATTTCAAAGCAAAGCAAGTTTTGACTTTTATTATCACTAACTTTTGATGATGATTAATCTAACATCCTGGTTCTGAACAAAGTTTAATAATATTCACTTCCGACAATATGCACACTCAAGAATGACTGCGATATTGGCAGCACTGTTACCAGCGAAAGCAAAGGCAATGCTATTCGAATGCTATTCGTTCAATTTGTACATGACTTATTGCAAAAAGTGAATTGATACGGAAATTAGTTTTGAAAGGATGTATGGCAAACATTTGACCCATCAACTACTTCGCATCTGAGAGGTATGACCGTGCTTTTGGAAGAAACAGATTTTTCTTGTGACATGCTAATGGATGCACAGTGTGAAGGTTAGTTATAGATTTATTTAAATTCTACTCTTACTTTTATTGACGTCATTTAAATATGAAAATAAGGCCAAAGCAGTGACGGAACGTTATAGTTCATCCAAATATGTTCAGAGTTTTATGGCTATTAAGGTATAGTTTCAGCCATAATTAACCATCTTAAACCGGAATGGCTTTGATTACTCATACTTTTATGCCTTTCTCATATAGAAAGGTTATTTCACCACTAGGTGGATTAAATGAGGTTGTTGTAGATCCGATTGTTTACCCTGAATCGTACGCTGAACCCTTACTATCTAAATTGGTCGATGTTAAGTCAGACCAGACTAAGTCGCAAAATCTTGAAAAGTGAGATAATGATAGCACTGGGTAATGATTTCTGATTTTAAATATGTTATAGTAAGAAGGAAGTATGGCAAAACTTTATTTCGAATTATAACGTAAAGTATGCTGCGGTTCAAATTTTAAACATGTTTTTCTCAAAATCAATTAAATATCACATAGTCCGGTTTGATTTAACAACGATCAATTGAGGTTCACTCCAAATCCATGATTTATTAAATTCCTTTTTGTAAGAAATTATATCTGTTGAGGATCGAGAGCATGTTCATCGTTTCCTCTAACCAAGACACTACAATTTCATTAAGCAAATTTGTCATAACTGGGTTGTGAAGTTTCAATAAACATTTTTAATGAAATGTTTTCACAAACGGGGCTATGACTTTCGTTAAAAAACATAGTTTTTCATCTCTTGCAGCGAGCATCATATCTCGTGAAAATAATGGGGTTTTCTTTTATCAATATATCCATGTTTCAACCGACAGTTATTGCCATTTTTATAGCTGTCATTAGTTTAATATGGGTCAATAAGCCAAGTACTGTTTTTTTTTTATTTTAAAGACTTTAATTCATTACGACCTTACCTTCCATTCAATCACCTTGCCTCTACCCTTTTGGTGGATTAACTGTCAGATACTAACCTATGTGGCTAATCGAACTCTCGCGATTTAGATAATAAACGAAGAGTTTTATTCTCCATTTAATGACCAAATTGTCGGGTGGAAATTGAAGCGCTCGTTTTTGGTTTCGCTCAAACACATAAATCACATTCCGACGAATCAACGAAGTGATTCGCAACCCTTCATAAAAATGCGACAATATTCGCAGCACCTTATTCCGAATTGAACATTAGAACAATTATATATTAAAAAAATATTTTGTTTAATTAATAAAAGTAAAATTGATTCCAAACGATAACAATACTACTTCGTCTGAATAAAAGGTTAAATTAGTATTAGTACAGTAGACTATTGGTTTCACACATACCAATTCTCGTCGTGTAAGGAATCTCTTTTCAACCTTAACATTGGAACAATGTTTGAGGTGAATAATAACTATAGACATAAGGTTAATTCAATATTAATTCGTCAAAAGGGCGAAAGTGTTTTATGTAAACAAACTTGTTTCGCTCATTAGTCTGCTGCAGAGTGGAATTTCATGAAAAATATGCGTTAATCTAAATTTTTACCCTTCGTAGAAATAATTTCAATTGTTTTCTGCTTTGAAATTATAGTAAATTAAGAGAAACCATCAAAATAAAAGTTTGATTACAAATCATATTCGCCCTTTTGCAAATTCAATATGGAATTATTATTATTGTGATCGAATCACGCGAAATCAATATTAAATATTAATAACACTGATAAAATCAAGTACCCATTCATGCGTAGAAAACTAAAAGTGGAATAACCCATTAAATGGGTAAAGCGTTTGTACCCATAAATGAGTACAAACCTTGTACGTCAACCTGGGTATGTTTCACCCATTATTTTTCGCTGAACTGTTACAACAAAATGCGTAAAAAATACTCATTCATGAAATTCGCGCCAGAATGAAAAATACTGTCAATAGAATTATTTCTGAATTAAAAAAACATAAAATAACATTCATTTCACATTATTGTTTCCTAATAAAAGTATAGGAATCTAGATAGAAATCCTATTCTAAAACTACTTAACAAAATAAAACCGCCAACTGGATATAATTTTGATGGCTGGATCTTTTAGCTGCTCTAAAAATGCCGAACTGGCGCACATTTTCAACATCATCAGGGCATGTTCAGGAGCGTTTTATTTTGTATAGGAGTTTCAAAGTAGAACTGGAACTGAAACATTCACATCCCCAGCAGAGCGTTTTGTTTCATAATTTCGAAAAGTTTTGTTTTAAAATTTAAAACTGTTATACGACGCCGTTCTATTTGTTGCTGATTTTTAAAACACGTTTATAACTGTGTTTTAAATACGTGCAAAGTTTTCACCACAGACACTTAGACCCGATAGACTGGGGAAAATAAATTTGAATGCAGTGACGCTGAAAGCACGGCGTGACATGAATTTTAAACTGAATAGAACATCCGCTGAAACTGCTGCTGGGGCCAGCAAGTTCTAGTTTTAAAATTTTCAGTTTTATATAATAGAACTGTCAAAATTATGAATCTAAGACTGAAACACTCCTGAACATGCTCTCAGTAGTCTAAACACAATGAGGTATATATAGGTGTGGCAGAACACACGGTTTGCTAGTGTTGGCAACCAAAAATATGTAAACAATCCAGAAGCACAACGGGTCAACGTCATAGCGGTCACACGATTCAATGGGAGCGGAACGACCGCTATGACGAAAGCAAGTCGATTTATACTGTGATCACTCACACCACTCATGTAAGATTCATCTTACGAATACCAAAATGCCATCTTCGCCAGACCTGTATATACGTCATTGGTCTAAACAGACGTTGTTTTCGGAGCATTGCCGAAATGTTCCGTTTCCGCCACGGACTCCGATGCAGGGCGATAATTTGCAGATTCCACTACGATCCTTAGTTTGCAGGTTAACTCGCTTGAAATAATGCTTAAGGATTTTTCACCCATTAACAAGATCAATATACCCATTGACATTACCTCATCGAGTAGTTGTGAAATGGATAAAAAGTACTCATTGTTAGAAACAAAAAAATATCCATTTTTTTGACAGCTCAAATAACTTCCGAAAATGGGCAATTTGAATACTTAAAATGGGTAAAGTCTTTTTACCGTGAATAGCAGCTTTAGGGTATGTTCAGGAGCGTTTTATTTTGTATAGGAGTTTGAAAATAGAACTGGAACTAAAACATTCATATCCTCAGCAGAGCGTTTTGTTTTATAATTTCGAACTAAAAAAATTTAAAACTGTTATAGGGTAAAGTGCCTATTTTCACCATACTAAGCAGGGTGCCTCACTAATTCATTAGTTTCTCGGCCTACAATCAACGGAATACGGAATGACATCAACAGCTTTGCTTCATTGTTAGGAACCAATATAATAACACACATGCGCTGAAAACAGTGAAATTTTCGTGTTTGAGCGCAACGAAAACTCGAATCGAGTGCCCCTATTGTTGCGCTACCATTTGACTCAATGCGTTAAACAAAGATGGCAGACACTGCTCTAACCAACGGTTTTAAATGGATAGGGTGATAATAGAAACATGGCAAAAATGGGCTAATCACCCTACGACGGTGTTCTATTTGTTGATGACTTTAAAACACATTTAGAAATGCGTTTTAAATACATGGGAGTACTTAGCACAGACGCTTAGACCAGATAGACCGGGGGAAAATTAATTTGAATACAGCAACGCTTAAGGCATCGCGAGAAATAAATTTTAAACTGAATGGAACACCCGCGGAAACTGCTGCTGGGGACAGCAAGTTCTAGTTTCAAAATTTTCAGTTTTAAATCAGAACTGTCAAAATTTTGAATCTAGAAATGAAGCACTCCTGAACATGCCCTGCCTTGCCACAAACGTGGCACTACTTGACAGTTTCGAATGAATTCGTATCGCAATTCATTTTCTGTGTGGCTAATATCTCGATTGCAAATATGCAAAGAAGTGCTGCCGAAACGGATATTTCATGTCTCACCATTCTTGGGGCCCATATTATTGGCTCGAATCAAAACTCGTCGAAATGTCAATTGACGATAGGTTCATCCGGAGTGTTCATTTGTGTTTACATTTTGCTACGCCACATCGCTTTCGCGCGCACTGTCCGACTTCGCTACCGCTCAGTCGGACTTAAGCTAGGGATAGCCACTATGTTTGAGTAAGCCGGGCAAACGAGTGGATCACAGGTTCGCTTGCTTCCGACGGCGGGTCGGTGGCCACCACGCCCGGCGGAGCCTCAGCGGCTTTGCGCCGCTTCGGTTCCTAGGCCTCGGTTATGCAGCTAAGCCGCATCGAAATGGTACCCTTTTAACATTCTAACTAGAACCGGTTGTGTCACCGGAGCCAGAATACAACTAAGAACCAGCCAGCATTCCGGCTGGGCTTAACTGGGAGCACTCCGTTGAATTCTAACGATTTCACCACCTGACGATATGAAATAAACTTTGTTTACTTTCGACAAGTTTTGATTCGAGCCAACAACATCCAGCCACCCTCCTGGAACGGTGCAAGTTTCCTGAAACCTCCGTTTGTTGTGGTGGTGGCGTTGTTGTCAACAAATTGTTAAGCTATATTCATACTGTTTATACGTATGTCGCACAGGCATATTGCGATAAAAATTATTAACAGGATTTCATTAATATACGAACAATAGTAATCATTGTTCAGAATTTATAAACATTGCATTAATTTCGAAACAAAGACAGCTAAAAATTTGGGTAGTTTTTTATTTTAACATTGGGCATTTCGATTTGAGAAGCAATATGTGATAAACCTACCTTCGCTCTGCGCTGGTATAAGAACTATACAGGATATGGAATCATCTGATTTTAAATTAATGATATGACTTGATATCCTAATCGATGATTATATTACGGTCGAGTGCTTGGGTGAACTTCGTGCTATGCAAGTAGGGATAAAGTCCACTAAATTATCATCAAACATTGTAAAAACTTTTTCGCATAAGCTATCTAGCCTAGCATCGTAAAGACAAGCACAGATTACAGTATTAAGTATCTGCGGACGTCCTCAAGGTGTCATCATCATAACTAAGAAATATTGTTGCGGATAGCAAGTAGGGGACATGTAATGATCGTGCGCCTAGCTAAATTATAATGGCCCGAAAATAGTTGCAAATACCAAAAATACAAATGAAACAATAATAAGAACGCTATTGATATAACTTGATACAATGAGGAAATGCAAGCTTTTGTCATTTGACTGTAGTTAACATGGTTACTATTAACAACATGACGGATATTAACGTTTTTCACCACTAGCCACAGTTTCCTATTATAATAAAATTACCTATTTGCTGGGTACTATAAAAAGCCGATCAATTTATACGGAAGTATTACTTAAACTACAAATTCAATCGGGAGCATAGTAGCAGGTGTGTCCTCTTCTGACTAGTTTAAACTCTCTAAAAGCTTTGATACATATTTTAAACATTGTAATAATCACATGATGAAGTGAATGAAGATGATTCAGTGTTACCGTCAGCTAGTATATATTCGACTTTCTTTCTGTAAATTACTCTGTGAATATGGTGACCAATCAATTTTCGACCTCTAGAGGAAGTGGCTTTTTGTTTACGTTGAAGAATTTGCACTTGACTGCCTTTTACGCAATATATAAATAGAACTATTCGAAAACTACTACTCTTGGTGCAAAACAGTGAATGGGTGTTTTATTAATTATCATATTGACATTTCTTTACCACTTATAATTTCCTCATTTTTGACCCTTCCATGCTAATTTGGACTCAGTAAATCAGTCATCTTATGCAGATGAACATACAATTAACTAGGCTGAATTTTTCAAAAACTTTTGATACCAATCCTTTCACCAATAGTAACTTGGTTCCGGCTGCACATAGCTCTTTAGACTTAAAATGTTGTCCACAAACCCTTGCAATACTCAGTCACATTTTGAATTGTTGGTACAGAATATCTAAATGGCAATGAACGAATGGATTTCAATCCCTGTAAAAGTATCTGATACTTGCATCATACAGGTCGGACAGTATTTAAAAAAAAACTATAAATAGCCAGACAAACCCAATAAAAATAATTTATGGTGTTAGTTGTGTCGAGGGGCAACCAATATTTATATTTTTTGCAAGAAGTAAGTAAAGATAATCGATCTTTTGTCCCCCTCTTGTATATAGAATCTTATTTCTAGTCTTAAGATAGCTGTAAACTTTTTTGTTGCTTTTGTAAAAAAAATATTTCAACATTGCAATCTCCTAGTTTTAAGATATCCAAAATGTAAAAACAAAAGAATTGGAAACCGCCAAGCTAACTCATTTGTGCCTATAAAATAAACGAAATGAATAAAAAAGATAATCAAAAATAGTATCGTTGGTAAAAAGAAATTCGCTTGCAGTTATTGTTGTCAATAAGTTTTGGTAAGCTGCATGGAAAATCAATCAATTTTAAAAAACGAAACTTGTGAATAATCTCTTCAAATATCGTTGCTCTGCGATTTTATTAACTCTGGTAATCGTTCCATAAGTTTGTAGCAAGTAAAGCAATGTAGAGTTAGCTTATTAACGGATAAAATATTGATTTGTTTAGTAAACATTTATCACGCACTGAGACAATGTTGTACGAAACTATTGATATAAACGTAGCTTGAACGCATTTTCTGACAGGCAATCGGAACCAAAGAACCAAAATTTTCGGCTTCAAGACAAATGTATGCAGATGACAGCCGTGCCACCGAGTTGCATACAGCCCCATTCTTGATTTGGTGAAACATATCTTCAACATTCTTGCATTTTTCAATTTTAAAAAAGCACAAAAAATTAGGAAACGTCCCAAAAATCCGATTTCAACAAAAATGTTCTTAGAAATGTGAAATCTTTAGGATAAAAATAAGAAAAATAGGTGTTAGGTTTGACGAGAAAGGTCTATTCTTTGCACTTTTTCGGATTCTGGATTAGGTCTCTGATTAGATGAAAACCGGTAATGTTCTGGATCTTCAAAGCCCCATATCTCCGGGCACAGGTGCGTGCGGTGAACAAATTTGATTGCATTTCCTCAACTTTTGGTGTATATATTTGTCATAATTTTCAGCGGCTTCCAATTAATTGCCTTTTTGGTCGGATTTCTTCCACTGTGCAGTGTCTGCCATCTTTGTTTTACGCATATTGAGTCAAATGATAGCGCTACAATATTGCGCACTTCCCACCAACCTGGACTCCGCACTTTCGAAGTGCGAGTGATAAAACTGCTACTGAAAACTGCGAGCTGTCAAATCACATGTATTTCAAGTGATAGAGATGGTATTTTCATGGACAGACCAGTCGAGCTAACCAGTCTATGAGAAGAATTCAATAGAAGAATAGTAAGTGCGCAGTGTGGTTAGAATCCAGTTTTTACTGCCACAAGCAATACCCGGTCAAAAAATGCGGACGAACATGGTCAGACCCAGAGTGTATGTAAGGAGAGTGAAGACAACTGTCATGATTATTCGTCAGTGATATTCCAAACAAACAAACGACCTGTCAAAATACATGAATTTGACTCGTTTGGAGTGACACTGACAAATAATAATTGTTCCAATTTTGACAGTGTCGTAACTCTCTTTATATGCAATCAGGTCAGGCCTAGGCGATTTAAACAGTTTGACGTTTGACTCAACTCGCCTGTGCTAATTGCCCCTACACTGGAAAAAATCCAAACGTTAATTCAATTTGCTTCAAACCGCTTAAAAATCATATGAAGAAGAAATGCTATTATTATCACGCGCACACATACCTTCTACACTGATAAAATCAAGTATCCATTAATGCGTAGAAAACTACTCATTTTCAATAAAAGTGGAATAACCTATTAAATGGGTAAAGCGTTTGTACCCATAAATGAGTACAGACCTTGTACGTCAAACGGAGCTGCCAAACCCCTTTGCTAGAGGTGGTTTGGCGAGGTCTCCCCCCCGTGGGGAGAGTAGTGGAGCGACGAGTGCTGCATCTAATAGCACCAGTGACCCCCCAGTAGTGGTAGGAAATAGCCCTACCAACGCACTGGACGGGCCACTATCCGCGATGCGCAAAGTGGTGGAGCAGCTCGGTTCAATAATCGAGTTCACTAGCGCAAAGCAAAACATAAGCAAGGAGTTAAAGCAGAGTCTCCTGGAACTCCGGAAAACTGTTCGTGTCGCAAGACAGAAACAGCAGGCTTATGCCAAGAGGGTGGAATGTCGGGAGAAGTCCGACAGAGAAACCCAGACAGTGGCCTCCAAGAGGGAGGGAAGAGAGAAGGTCGATACAGGCACTCAGACAATGGCCTTCACCTTCTATGGAGCAGCCACGTCGCTCGAAGCGGCGGCCGAGTTCCCCTCGAAGGGAAAAGGCAATCGTAAGACGGCGTCGAATGCGAAGCGCCCTAGGAAGTCGCCAGATGAGGGTGCAAAACCGACACCACACGGCGTGCAACCGTTAAGGCCAAACGCCGTCTGGCCGAGGTAAGCGAGGGCGAGAGTGACCTCGCTGAGCAGAGCGTTGGTACCAGCAACCCGGTGCGACCGGGGCAGGGGGACCCAAACCCCTGGACGCTGGTCACCAGGAAGAAGCCGGCACCGACACAGGAGGTCAGGGCCGGCGGAAAGCGTGGGTAGTATGGGTAGTACTACCCACACCGAAAATAACCGAGTGGGTAATTACCCACTCGAAATTTTGAACCATTTCAAAAAATTTAGATGCGCAACTCATGTATCTCGCACTACACACATTTGAAAACATCGATGTACCACAATTCCAATTGTATAAACGAACGTGATTTAATGTGAATGTAATGTAAGCGTATGCATTACGAAAAGGGAAAAATCGTTACTAATGGACCTCTCACCCTATGTTTCTACCCACTCGGGCGTAAAGTTTTTCGCCGCCCCTGCAGGAGGTACCGCGGCCCGCGAAGAAGGCCAAGGACAGAGGCGAGGCCTTGTGGTTAAAAACCGACAAGGACAAATACGCCGACGTCCTAAAGTCGATGAAGGCGGCCGAAAGCCTTTCGGCCCTTGGGCAAGATGTGCGTAGCGTGAGACGCACCAACACGGGAGAAACGCTTCTGGTGCTGAAGCGAGGCGCACAATCTAGTGCGGTATACAAGGCCTTGGCCCAAGAGGTCCTTGGTGAAGGCGCCCAAGTCAGGTCGCTAGGGGCGGAAATGACTCTCCAGTGCAAGCATCTGGACGAGTTCACGACCGCAGAAGATGTCGTCGCAGCCGTTAAGGAACAATGCGACGTCACAATCGAGCGGGTCTCTGTGCGATTTAGAGATGGACCCTCTGGCACCCAAGTAGCCTACCTCAGGCTACCGAAGGCGGATGCCAAAAAGGTAACCGAGAAAGGGAAGCTGAAGATCGGCTGGTCGGTATGCCCTATTAGCATACCCCAGCGGCCTTCAGTGGATAGGTGCTATCGGTGCCTTGAGTCCGGCCACAGAGCCTACGAGTGCAAGAACATAGATAGGAGCAAACTATGTCGTCGCTGCGGCGAGGAGGGGCATAAGGAGCGGGGTTGCACTAAGGCGCACAAGTGCCTTATCTGCACTGCTAAGAAGCAAGCCCATAAATATGTGATAGGCGGACCTTCGTGTCCCTTCGGTGAGGCAAATAAGAAGAAGCAGTGAACGTCACACAGCTAAATCTTAATCATTGTGCAGCAGCCCAACAGCTGCTGTGGCAGTCGGTCTCGGAGTCGAGGACACATGTCGCCCTCTTATCAGACCCGTACCGTATCCCTGCCGGTAACGGCAATTGGGTGTCGGACGGGTCTGGAATGGTGGCAATCTGTACAACGGGACGGTTGCCGGTTCAAGAGGTAATACACTCCTCCGCCGAGGGTGTGGCGATTGCCAAGATCAATGGTGTATTCTATTGCAGCTGCTACGCCCCACCAAGGTGGCCAATAGAACATTTCAACCAGATGATCGACAGGCTCTCGTCGGACCTAGTGGGCCGGAAACCGGTAGTCATAGCGGGAGACTTTAACGCTTGGGCAGTGGAGTGGGGCAGCCGCTGTACAAATAGCAGGGGTCAAGCGCTAATGGAGGCGCTTGCGAAACTCGATACTGTGCTAGCTAATAATGGCTCCGCTAGTACATTCCTTAGAAACGGAGTGGAGGCGTGGATAGACGTAACATTTGTCAGCCCGAGTCTGGCTCCAGGCATGGAATGGAGGGTAGACGAAGGCTACACCCATAGCGATCATTTAGCAATCCGCTTTAGGATCAACTATGGTGTGCAGCATCCGAGGGCGGGAGATCCCTGTCAGGTACGCGGGTGGAAGTCCAATCACTTCGACAGCGAAGCTTTCACCGCGGCCCTGGGACTGGAGGCCAACACCGACAGTCTAAGCGGGGATGCGCTGGTAGCTGTTCCATCACGCGCGTGCGACGCCACTATGCCGAGAAAAACACTGCCAAGAAACGGCAGATGCCCGGTATATTGGTGGAGTGCCGAGATTGCAGCTCTACGGTCAGCCTGCCTCAGAGCTAGACGTAGGATGCAAAGAGCTCGCACCGAGGATGCAAGAGAGAACCGTGCTTCGAGCTGCGAAATTGGCCCTTAACAAGGCCATTAAAGGAGCAAGAGAGCGTGTTTCGACAACCTGTGTGAGAGTGCCAACGCGAACCCGTGGGGTGACGCCTACAGGATTGTGATGGCCAAGACCAAAGGGGGCTCCTCACCCCAGAACGGTCTCCGGACCAGTTGGCAACGATTATCGAAGTACTCTTCCCGTCTCGAGCCACAAGCCTCTGGCCACCTGTACTACGAGACAGTGTGGGCACAGCCGAAATGGTGGCTCCAGTGACGAATGAAGAACTACTCGCAGTGGCTAAATCCCTAGCAATGAACAAAGCTCCAGGGCAGGATGGAGTTCCAAACAACGCTCTCAAAGCAGCGATCATAGCGAACCCGAACATGTTCAGGCTAGCTATACAGAGATGCCTTGACGAGTGCCGTTTCCCCGATAGATGGAAAAGGCAGAAATTGGTGCTGTTGCCGAAGCCCGGGAAGCCACCAGGCGACCCATTGGCGTACATACCAATCTGTCTGATCGACACGACTGGCAAACTGCTTGAGAGGATCATCCTCAACAGGCTAACCCCGTACGCGGAAGGTACGGACGGTCTGTCAAGCAACCAGTTTGGCTTTCGGAAGGGTAAGTCCACAGTGGACGCTCTCAACTCAGTGATAAATACTGCCGAGATAGCGATCCAACGGAAAAGGCGAGGTATTCGATACTGTGCGTTAGTGACACTTGACGTGAAGAACGCATTCAACAGCGCAAGCTGGGATGCCATCGCGCTCTCGTTACACCGGCGTAGCCTACCGGTGGGTCTGTACCGGATCCTGGAAAGTTACTTCCAAAACCGCGTACTGCTATACGAGATCGATGCCGGTCAGAAAAGGGTTCCGATTACCGCTGGAGTCCCGCAGGGCACGATCCTAGACCCGGTGCTATGGAACCTCATGTATGATGGGGTTCTGAGACTGAAGTTCCCTCCTGGGGTCAAGATCGTCGGCTTTGCTGACGACGTAACCTTGGAGGTCTACGGGGAGTCAATTCCTGAGGTAGAACTAACCGCAGAAAACACGATCAGCACGGTGGAGGAATGGATGAGCGCGAGAGGCCTGGAGCTCGCTCATCATAAGACGGAGGTAGTTATCGTCAACAACCGCAAGTCGGCACATCATGCAGTTATCCATGTGGGAGAAGTCGCGATCACTTCACAGCGAAGTCTGAAGTCTCTCGGAGTTATTATAGACGACAAGCTGACCTTCGGCAGCCATGTCAACTATACATACAAGAGAGCGTTAACTGCTGTTGCGGCTCTATCGAGAATGATGTCCAACAGCTCAAAGGTGTGCGCCAGTAGACGTAGGCTACTGGCAGGCGTTGCCGTATCTATCCTAAGGTACGGCGGCCCGTCATCGTCAAGAGCACTGAGGGTAACCAGTTACCTACAGAAACTGGAGAGCACCTACAGCGTGATGTGCCTCAGAGTGATATCTGCCTACCGCACTGTATCACACGATGCATCCTGCGTGATAGCAAGCATGATGGCAGTCGGGCCGGTCATTCGGGAAGATGAGGAGTGCTTCGAGCTACGTGGAAATAGGGGAGCCCGCGAGCGCACCAGGGTGACCTCGGTCGCCAGATGGCAGCGTGAGTGGGACAACTCCTCGAAAGGTAGGTGGACCCACCGGCTGATATCTAGCATATCGAGCTGGGTGGGAAGACCCCATGGGGAAGTTCACTTCCACCTGACACAATTCCTGTCAGGCCATGGCTGTTTCCGACAGTATCTCCACAGGTTCGGGCACGCGGAGGTTCCAGTCTGCCAGGACTGCCCAGGTGTAGACGAAACTGCCGAACACATACTGTTCGTATGTCATCGGTTCAACGTCGAAAGAAGAGTAATGCTTGACGTCTGTGGCTGGGACACAACCCCTGATACTCTTATTCAGCGGATGTGTCAATCGGTGGAGCAGTGGAACGCAGTCTCGGTTGCTAGCATCCAGATTGCCTGTAGGCTACAGGTAATCTGGCGAACCGAGCAACAGACGACGGGGACGGCTAACTAGTGATTGGTTAGCTGGAGCGAAAAAGGCCAAGGGCAAAAAAGGGAGTGAATGGTCTGTTCATGCCGAGGCAGGTTTGGCGCAGCGACTGGCAACCGCGTAAGGGGTAAACCCAGCCACCCCGAAGCAAGACAGAAGAGTGAGTATATAGGCGTATAAGTGGACTGCCTCATGCCAAGACGGGAGGGTCGTAGCGTAGTATGTTGGGACTAAGCTATCGATGCCTCTTGGCGTGGCAGAGGAGTGAAAGGGTGAGCATCCAAGTCAGTCTCACACGGCATGTTAAGGGTGAGTACAAAAGTCAGCCTCACATGGGATGGTAGAGGCTAGCACAAAAGTAAGCCTAGCAAGGCATGAAAAGGGTGAGCACACAAGTCAGCCTCGCATGGTATGTCAGAAGTGGGGCCTAAGAAAAATGTCCCACATGGGATGCCAGGGGGAGTGACAGAGGTACAATAGAGTGGCACGATTGAGAGTGAATCAGGTGATAGGGTGAGCACCCAAGTCAGCCTCACATGGTATGGGTGTGGCGAGCACAAAAGTAAGCCTAGCAAGGAATGAGTAAGGTGAGCACACAAGTCAGCCTCGCAAAGAACGAAAAAGGTGAGCACAAAAGTCAGTCTCATGTGGGAGTGTTTGAGAGTGAATCAAGGTGCGATAGAGAGAGAACCCAAGTAAGCCTCATACAGGACGTATGAACGCGTGAGTGAGAGTCAATGAGTACATTATGTACAGCCATCCCCCCAGAAGTAATACCGAGAGGTAGTTCCTGGGAGGAACGATGGCGGAGCCCAATGGAGTTTAGTCGGTATTAATGGCAGCGTCACCATTCGAGCCCGACACGCCCCCAGTGCACCCCGTGTGGTAGATTGGACCCTACCAATAGCAAGTGTATTGGGCTAGGACGTAAAGGTCTTCTCCATTGTAAAAAAAAGACCTTGTACGTCAACCTGGGTATGTTTCACCCATTATTTTTCGCAGAACTGTTACATCAAAATGCGTAAAAAATATCCATTCGTGAAATTCGCGCCAGAATGAAAAATACTGTCAACAGAATTATTTCTGAATTTAAAAAAAAAATAAAATAACATTCATTTCACATTATTGTTTCCTTATAAAAGTATAGGAATCTAGATAGAAATCCTATTCTAAAACTACTTAACAAAATAAATCCGCCAACTGGGTATATTTTTGATGGCTGGATCTTTTGGCTGCTCTAAAAATGCCGAACTGGCGCATATTTTCAACATCCTCAGTAGCCTAAACAGACGTTGTTTTCGGAGCATTGCCGAAATGTTCCGTTTCCGCCACGGACTCCGATGCAGGGCGATAATTTGCAGGTTCCACTACAATCCTTAGTTTGCAGGATAACTCGCTTGAAATAATGCTTAAGGATTTTTCACCCATTATCAAGATCAACATACCCATTGACATTACCTCATCGAGTAGTTGTGAAATGGATAAAAAGTACTCATTATAAGAACCAAAAAAATACCCATTTTTTTTGACAGCTCGAATAACTTCCGAAAATGGGCAATTTGAATACATAAAATGGGTAAAGTTTTTTTACCATGTATGTGTCAACTGTATACACACTTAAAATCCATTACCTACCAGTAGATAATTTTAATTTGCTGTCCTTATTTCACTGCCGGAAAATGAGGGAGAGGGAATGATTTTTTTTACTCAAAATTAATGGGATGAAATTTAGTCGGCTTTGGGGAATATCTCATTATTTTTGGGTAAATTTGGACTCCCTCTCATTCGTTTTACGTTGGAGGAAGTGGGATGCACAGATTTAAAATTACCTACTGCTAGGTAATGCAAGTTTTCTGTGTAAACTATGTATGCACACACATAAGTTATATGTGCATATTGTTATAGAATGGGGTTTTATGTGCCTAATAGTTATGAAATGTGAATGTAAGATTAATTCTTATAAATACACACATTGGGTTTATGTACCAGCACATAGTGTCTATATGCCTCCGTTAATTGCAAAAATCTATGTGTAAAATCAATAGGCATAACGTTTACTTTTTTGAGTGTGGGTAATCACCACCAAACTATAGGAAGAATCGATGGTGAAATTTGTATTGCACACAAAAACTTACCACAATCTGATCTTCATTTAGACTTAGGTCAGACATCTTGTTCCACTATACTAACACACGATTCCACAATTTCCCACATTCGCTGGATAAATTAAGTGCACTAGACAAACAAAATACAAACGAGAACACGCCAATTGTTCAAAAAAATTAAAGGGTTGTGTACAAGAAACGACCACGTTGACATTAAAAATGCGACCATTTGTGAGCCAGCCATGTTATTCGTGGATACATCCTGTAATTCCGACTTATTTAGGACTACACATAAAAGGTAACAAATCGTGTCCTCTACGGAATCTACTACACAATTGTTTTGATTATTTCCCAACAAATCGCGCAAAAATCTGTTATGTACAGCACCGCGCAAATAATTGACGTTGGAAAACAAATCGGCAACTTCAGTTGCCAAACACTTGTGGTTTTTGTTTGAAGCGAAACTGAGTCAGTTCCTAAACCCAACTGCTGTCAAAATGTATGAACTGACAGCGGTTGCGGTTAGAACCTGACTCAGTTTCAGGTTCAATCGAAATCGCCATTAGAAACGATCGAAGCATTTTTCCGTCAATGTCACTTTTCTGATTCAAATTTTTGTAGGTGCTTTCTTCCGTCCAATTGATCAGTTTATTTTAGAGTTTTCGATTGAAGGAACTGGTGTAGTTTTTTGCACTGAAATTGCACTTTTCTTGCAGAAGTGTTGTCAAAACACCGACACCATGTTCCATTGATAGGAACTGCAATAAAAAGCGCAATTCCAGTGCAATTTTGGGGCAGAGATTTGGCACCGAAAATTTTGTCGGTGCGAGACTCACCAACACAGACCAACACCAATCACGCAAACGTCAAAGCAACGCTCAAAATGGATGAGTAAACAAACCGGTTATCGCAGATAAACGAATATAACTTTATTTATTTCATCTGAAATACTATTACTTGTTATAATTACAGAAAACGAACCAAAAAAGGAAACCGACGAACAACAGACGAAACCTAGGACGAAATCGTTGCCCGTTATCACTATCAACGGTAAGGATTTCTAGGTTCTGAAAAAGCTCGGTTCCGGTAGCTCCAGTTCAGTGTTTTCGGCCAAACAAATGGGGACGGGCGTTGAATGTGCATTGAAGGTAGGTGTTCGGGAAGGAATAATTTCAAAAAAATACCTCAAACCCATTGTTTTCAGTTGTTGAATCTCGAAGGCGATTCCAGCATAGTGGAAGGCTACTTAAACGAAACGAAACTGTTATGACTAGTGAATATTTATAGAAGAAAATCAGTTCCGTGTAATCTAATCGAAGCGATAAACTTTTAGTTGTCATGTTCCGGAGTCTAACCAACTTTACCTGGTTATGGAAAAGGGTAATAGTGATCTGCACAAAATCGTGCAAAGCTACCGCAAGGATATCCCGCTGTACACTCTCATGCAAATTTGGTACCAGATGATACAGTGTGTGCACTACATTCACAAGCACGGTATCATCTATCTGGATCTCAAACCGGCTAACTTGGTAAAAGGTTGCGTGAAGCTGATTGATAAGTAACTATTTATACAAATGAAACTGTACAAAATTATGTTGTAGAACAATCCATCGACCCGAGTCGGAATCAGTTTTGTCATTTAAACAGAAATTCCTTCGAAAGCCCAACGTGCCCTGTATATCATCTGGCCGTTGTCTTCCCTATTGAAATTTTGCTTTCTACCTTCATTCGACAAAATTCGCAACTGATTCTTGACAACCGAGATCAGCCCCAATAAAGTAAATGCCCGCATAAAAAACATTAGTTGCACTAAGCATTATACACTAACCATTCAAGTAATAGTTATCGTAAGCTTATCGTCGGAGTACCTCAATAATTGTCGTTTTAATAATATATGCAGTATGATAACAATACTGAAAATCCTCCCATAATTATGCAATTTTCAACTAAGTTGTTCCTTATAAAAAAAGCTACACAACATGAAGCTTTGAGGTACGGAGAGTAGATGTGGGAGTTTTAAGGGGCCATACACTAATTACGTAAGGGAATATGGAGGGAGGGGGAGTTTCAAAATATCTTACGAATTCTTATCTAAGGGGGAGGAAGGGTTTGTCTTTTCTTACGTAATTTAAAACAAGTATGAAAAATGAAATCAATAATAAAAATATTATTTTCATAAGAAAAGGGTACTATTTCTTATTTCTGCTTTGAACATGTATACTACACAAAACGAGCATATACTGTACATCATGGTCAAGGAAGGGCGGACCTCGAATTAAAGTATTTTCCGGCAGGATATGATTTCTAAATTAGTTATGGAATTTTGTTGATTGTTGGCAGCGTGAGGAGCGACTTAATTGTCGATGGTGTTGGAGCAGTTATAAAAATTTCTTGACTCTTAATGGTACATTGTTCTGTTCAGGAACTAGAGTCACAATATGTCTTACAAGTTAGGAAGAGCATGCCGTATTAACATATTTGTATTTGGTATGATCTTACGCAGGGGGAGGGGGAGTTTACCAAAATCTTACGAACTCTTATCAGGGGGGGGGGAAGGTTGAAAAGTTCTAAAAAAGCCTTACGTAATTAGTGCATGGGCCCTAATTGAATTATATTTTTTTTCATTTTCGATTTTTCATATATTTCACTATAGAAACTTCTAAATTCTTGTGTGGGAGCTAGAGTTATTGGAAAAGCTCATATTTGGCATATGGTTTGTAGAGCTAATGCGCTATAGGGGTGGAGATGGTGTAGTTGGTAAATCGATTGCCTTGTACGCAGCTCACCTGGGTTCAATTCCCAACCCCGCACATAGGGTTAGAGATTTTTCTAAAGAGGTTTCTCTAACCCGACAAAGAGGCGAATGACCATTCCATTCCATAACTAATTTAGGAACCATATCCTGCCGGAAAATACTTTAATTCGAGGTCCGCCATTCCTTGACCATGATGTACAGTATATGTGTACATCATGGTCGTTTTGTGTAATATATATGTTCAAAGCAGAAATAAGAAATAGTACCCTTTTCTTATGAAAATAATATTTTTATTATTGATTTCATTTTTCATACTTGTTTTATATTACGTAAGAAAAGACAAACCCTTCCTCCCCCTTAGATAAGAATTCGTAAGATATTTTGAAACTCCCCCTCCCTCCATATTCCCTTACGTAATTAGTGTATGGCCCCTTAAAACTTCCACATCTACTCTCCATACCTCAAAGCTTCATGTTGTGTAGCTTTTTTTTATAAGGAACAACTTAGTTGAAAATTGCATAATTATGGGAGGATTTCCGGTATTGTTATCATACTGCATATATTATTAAAACGACAATGATTTTGGTACCCCGACGATAAGCTTTACGATAACTAATATTTGAATGGTTAGTGTATAATGCTGAGTGCAACTAATGTTTTTTATGCGGGCATTTACTTTATTGGGGCTGATCTCGGTTGTCAAGAATCAGATGCGAATTTTGTCGAAAGAAGGTAGAAAGCAAAATTTCAATAGGGAAGACAACGGCCAGATGATATACAGGGCACGTTGGGCTTTCGAAGGAATTTCTGTTTAAATGACAAAACTGATTCCGACTCGGGTCGATGGATTGTTCTACAACATAATTTTGTACAGTTTCATTTGTATAAATAGTTACTTATCAATCAGCTTCACGCAACCTTTTACCAAGTTAGCCGGTTTGAGATCCAGATAGATGATACCGTGCTTGTGAATGTAGTGCACACACTGTATCATCTGGTACCAAATTTGCATGAGCGTGTACAGCGGGATATCCTTGCGGTAGCTTTGCACGATTTTGTGCAGATCACTATTACCCTTTTCCATAACCAGGTAAAGTTGGTTAGACTCCGGAACATGACAACTAAAAGTTTATCGCTTCGATTAGATTACACGGAACTGATTTTCTTCTATAAATACTCACTAGTCATAACAGTTTCGTTTCGTTTAAGTAGCCTTCCACTATGCTGGAATCGCCTTCGAGATTCATCAACTGAAAACAATGGGTTTGAGGTATTTTTTTTGAAATTATTCCTTCCCGAACACCTACCTTCAATGCACATTCAACGCCCGTCCCCATTTGTTTGGCCGAAAACACTGAACTGGAGCTACCGGAACCGAGCTTTTTCAGAACCTAGAAATCCTTACCGTTGATAGTGATAACGGGCAACGATTTCGTCCTAGGTTTCGTCTGTTGTTCGTCGGTTTCCTTTTTTGGTTCGTTTTCTGTAATTATAACAAATAATAGTATTTCAGATGAAATAAATAAAGTTATATTCGTTTACCTGCGATAACCGATTTGTTTACTCATCCATTTTGAGCGTTGCTTTGACGTTTGCGTGATTGGTGTTGGTCTGTGTTGGTGAGTGCACTGGCTCGCACCGACAAAATTTTCGGTGCCAAATCTCTGCCCCAAAATTGCACTGGAATTGCGCTTTTTATTGCAGTTCCTATCAATGGAACATGGTGTCGGTGTTTTGACAACACTTCTGCAAGAAAAGTGCAATTTCAGTGCATAAAACTACACCAGTTCCTTCAATCGAAAACTAAAATAAACTGACCAATTGGACGGAAGAAAGCACCTACAAAAATTTGAGTCAAAAAAGTGACATTGACGGAGAAATGCTTCGATCGTTTCTAATGGCGATTTCGATTGAACCTGAAACTGAGTAAGGTTCTAACCCCAACCGCTGTCAGTTCATACATTTTGACAGCAGTTGGGTTTAGGAACTGACTCAGTTTCGCTTCAAACAAAAACCACATAAGTGTTTGGCAACTGAAGTTGCCGATTTGTTTTCCAACGTCAATTATTTGCGCGGTGCTGTACATAACAGATGTTTGCGGGATTTGTTGGGAAATAATCAAAGCAATTGTGTAGTAGATTCCGTAGAGGATATGATTTGTTACCTTTTATGTGTAGTCCTAAATAAGTCGGAATTACAGGATGTATCCACGAATAATATGGCTGGCTCACAAATGGTCGCATTTTTAATGTCAACGTGGTCATTTCTTGTACACAATCCTTTAATTTTTTTGAACAATTGGCATGTTCTCGTTTGTATTTTGTTTGTCTAGTGCACTTAATTTATCCAACGAATGTGGGAAATTGTGGAATCGTGTGTTAGTATAGTGGAACAAGATCTCTGACCTAAAGTCGAAATGAAAGTCAGATTGTGGTAAGTTTTTGTGTGCAATACAAATTTCACCATCGATTCTTCCTATAGTTTGGTGGTGATTACCCACACTCAAAAAAGTAAACGTTATGCCTATTGATTTTACACATAGATTTTTGCAATTAACGGAGGCATATAGACACTATTTGCTGGTACATAAACCCAATGTGTGTATTTATAAGAATTAATCTTACATTCACATTTCATAACTATTAGGCACATAAAACCCCATTCTATAACAATATGCACATATAACTTATGTGTGTGCATACATGGTTTATACAGTTGACACATACACGGTAAAAAAAAAACTTTACCCATTTTATGTATTCAAATTGCCCATTTTCGGAAGTTATTCGAGCTGTCATTTTGTTTATTTTTTGTTCCTTATAATGAGTACTTTTTATCCATTTCACAACTACTCGATGAGGTAATGTCAATGTGTATGTTGATCTTGATAATGGGTGAAAAATCCTTAAGCATTATTACAAGCGAGTTAACCTGCAAACTAAGGATCGTAGTGGAACCTGCAAATTATCGCCCTGCATCGGAGTCCGTGGCGGAAACGGAACATTTCGGCAATGCTCCGAAATCAACGTCTGTTTAGGCTACTGAGGATGTTGAAAATATGCGCCAGTTCGGCATTTTTGGAGCAGCCAAAAGATCCAGCCATCAAAAATATACCCAGTTGGCGGATTTATTTTGTTAAGTAGTTTTAGAATAGGATTTCTATCTAGATTCCTATACTTTTATAAGGAAACAATAATGTGAAATGCATGTTATTTTTCATGAATTCAATTCATGAATGGGTATTTTTTACGCATATATATATATATATATATATATATATATATATATATATATATATATATATATATATATATATATATATATATATATATATATATATATATATATATATATATATATATATATATATATATATATATATATATATATATATATATATATATATATATATATATATATATGAGTGCGCGACGTTTGACATACATACGTTAGGCATAATGGACGATAGGCATAATTCACAAAAATATATAAGTAATCGCAAGGCTTTCTTTATTGTAGATTCTTTATTCATTCCATGAATATTTTAATCAACGGAATATTTTGAACCTTGAATAAGGAAGAAACGTGGACAACTGTATTTGTTTCGGTAACTCGTCACATTACACGAAAAATCTCTCCCTCGTATCAGACAGTTTCCATAGTTCTATCATTGATGGCCTCAAGAATATATTCATTAAACTGAATAATATGGAAGGTAATCGATATAGAAGTAGCAAGATTCGCACATTCGTTGAATGAATGATGAAATGCTTCCTTCTTTCTTTCATGAGCTGTACTTCAAAGCATATATTTTCTTTAAGGTAAATATTACGTGTTTTTAACATACCTACTAACATAAATTGAAGGTGCTCTGTAAACACATTAACTTATATAGAACTTTTTACATTAAAATTTATAATATTGATGCTGCTCCTGATGTTTTGTGCTCCATCAAGTCTACACTAGTAAAAGCCTCTGAAATTCAAAAAATATCTATTTCCTCCGTGTAATTGAGCAAAAGGCAAAACTTACGTTGAAAAATTCACCAGATTGGAATTGGTTTCACTTCTTCACGATTCATCGTCGCATCACTTAAGGGTTATGTGTAAATCACATAGGTTCTACAGTACGTCAGATGTGGTTTACAGGAACCACGTGATATATATCGATAGGTGAAATTTATTCATTTACGTGAATAATCACTTAAAATCAAAGTAATTTATTTGTTGATTGAAATTCTACAATATCAAAAAACTCAAGTGTATAGGCTCATAACACCCGAGGCCATCACCGCCGAAAAATAAATCTCTCTAAGCGATATATGAAAATTTATGCCTAATTAAACACCCTATATATATTTCTGGGATGTCACCATACCCAGAGATAGCATAAGGGTTAGTACATTGGGTCGGAGTCTCAAAGGTTGCGAGTTCCAATCTCGCCTCTGGGGGATTTTTTTTCACATGATTGATTAGCTTCACTTACCATTTTCGAAACAAAAATTATTTTTAAATCCCTTTTTTTAAATATGCGCTTTGGATAAGTTCTCGGTGACGCACTCGTGTCCAGTTGGCATGAATATTAACAGTGCAAAAATACCAATTAAATATTTTTGAGATTCACTCCAAACGAAGACAATTTATTTCTTGTGTATTTCGTCAATACAGGTGATATTTACTTTGTCCTTTCGTCTGAAAGATTTTGAAAATTAGCTTTTGAATATGCAGTACACGTCGGAGTCAAAATGCCGGGGCATTGAGATTGAAATGTAATGGCAAATGTCGTGTAATATACAGTTTTATAGATTAGATATTCAGCGCTTTCCATTAGGAAATCTGAAAAAATTGAATTTTCATTTGATTGCTTATTTTCTGGCGTACATCTAACTCTCAATATCAAACGAAAAATTACACACTTCTCAGCGGGCCTACTGCAAGTATCATCCGCATGGCCGTTTCCACATTTACCGCACCGTTGCTTGTTGCTACAGTAGGTGGCCGTGTGACCTACTTGTGTGCTTGCAATTCATGACCCGCGGTACAAACAGACGCACAGATAGACGAACTCCTCCCACTTCAACGTAGCTCGGAAGTGCAGATCCAGCGAAGGTTATGCGAAACGAGTGTGATGGATAGTAATTCCCATCTTCGATGGACTTTGAGTGCAATTGCTTGCGTTCCAAAATCTTAACTGATTGAAGGTTAGGGTCATTAAAGCGGCCAACCCCATCATTCATCAGATCATCGACAGTTAGACCCGCATCATTTACCACACCGTCGATCTCCACATCACGAGAAGGAATGTAGACGCGATACTCCATCGTAAATAGGCTATTACTAAGGATATCATTGGCCTGTTTCAAGTCAGTAACGACTACGCGCAGTTTATCTGACTGTACCTTTTTAATTTCGGTTACGGCCGAGTGACGTTTTGTCAGCTCCCGTGCAACAGTTATGCTGTTTAACGGTTTATTTTTGGGCCGAAAGTATACCACCCAAGGACCAGCGGATCAATCCTGGTAAACCTTGACTCGGGGGGGGGGGGGGCTGTGAGACATTGGGGAAAAGTGGGGGAAGTGGATCGTCCATAACATCATCTGTCTCCGAATCAGATACACGTTCCTCTTACCCATAAGATTCGTCTTCGGAGGGTGATCCTTCTGTTTGTTCCATGTTGTTGCGGGAGCAACACGCTTGACCGCACTATTTAACTTAAATCAAAATTAAAAAAAATTAAAAAGAATCAAATACAATAATAAAAACAATCGATACGAAAAGTAAAAAACGAAACACTTCACCAGTTGGCTCCTGATGAGCTGGTAGGTGAATTGATCCTTCGTTTGTTTTATCCGTCACCCGCGTGACCTTTACCTGGTGTATAGCTTGTCTAATGGCGATTTCGCTTGAACTTAAAACTGAGTCAGGTTCTAACCCCAACCGCTGTTAGTTCATACATTTTGATAGCAGTTGGGGTTGACTCAGTTTCGCCTCAAACAAAAACCACATAAACAAACTTGTCTTTCAGGTAATAAAACTGTTTAGCACCGCACTACACTGCACTGCCTGACACAATTTAAAGTTTATAATGTTTATACTTCAGCCCTTGCTGGGATAAACACCTTCACCGATATCGCCTAACTCAAGGTAATGTTACAACAAACAACGCGTGTGTGTAACGAAGGAGCACTCGGTTACGAATGTTTCTAACTCTTATATTGTGTATTATAGACTTATAGACCATAAGTCTTTACCTCCATAGTTTTTGAATGACTCGAAAAAAACAATCTCTTCTTCCATCCCCAACTTTATCGAGAACAACATCGACCTAAACCATAAAACCTTTGAGATAGAACATAATTTTCCAAATACTACGCTAGGCTATTATGTACTTTAGCGCAGCCTAGTGAACGAATCTAAAAATGAATTTTTCATTATCGTGCAGCATTTGATCTACTGATGTATATTGTCAAATTGAGTCACTAGCGTTGCCTGGTAAGGTAATTCCAAAAATAATCCATAGGTATACGAGTTGATCTTGGCCTACTGAAAAACTTTTCTGAAAAGATCATATCTTTAAATTAACAGAATGTTGACATATACCATTATATTGTGTGCTCACTAGTGCCGCATAGAGAATTCCAAACTAATCGGTCACCATCGCAACGTTGCGATAATTACATGATCTACGGAAATCGTTTTTGTCGGATTCCTTTCAAGCGGCCCAATAAACCGTGCATTATGAGACACAACTCTACATGTTGTTCGGTGTGGAATTTGTTTATTTTCCCGTATAAGTTGGTACCACAATAAATCAAATTGTTCAAAACCGTTTTAATCAACATATTAGGGTCTGGGTCTGGATGCGGTTGTCCGCGGTTTGACTGCACCGTATAACAATATCTACACATTTTGATATATTTTATGATTGTACCTAATGATTAATCCGCTTAGAGCAAAATTTTATTTAAGTACTTTATTTTGTAAATAAACAAACATCAGCTGTTAAATGACAGCTCGGCCATCTACACGCACACATTCAAGAGTGCACTCGATTTGCATTGGAGTGTTCCACTGGCACCGTGCCAGTGTTTTCCACTGGCACGGTGCCAGTGCAAAATACTGGCGCGGTGCCAGTGCCATCAATCGAAAACCCTACTACAATTTGTTTTACCTAGAAAAACTCGAGAAAGAGAACTGCGGAGACTTCATTTTGGATCGATTGGATGCGCGTTTAGCTGTCAAAAAACGAATCCAAACGAACATTGCCTATCCTTATAATATTGGACGTGTTGCCATGCAAAGCCGGGGCATAAGTTGCCAAAATTACTGTTTTTCTCTCCACAGTTCTCTTTCTAGAGTTTTTCTAGTTTTACCTATCTCAGATGTGGTTCATCGTCAAAAAGTCGGCGCTAACAAGTAAATCACCAATCAAGGCGCAGCTAATCAATGCGTTTTCAAAATTATTTTTATCAAAATTTACGGTAATCGTATCCTCTACGGAATCTACTACACAATTGTTTTGATTATTTCCCAACAAATCGCGCAAAAATCTGTTTGTTCCGTACAGCACAGCGCAAATAATTGACGTTGGAAAACAAATCGGCAACTTCAGTTGCCAAACACTTAGAAACGATCTAAGCATTTTTCCGTAATTTGTCACTTTTCTGATTCAAATTTTTGTAGGTGTTTTCTTGCTTCCGTCCAATTGGTCAGTTTATTGGTTTTATCGTACATTTTTCGGATATTATAGAAAATAACTAATCCGGTAAGAGGGAAGTTATTTTCCAACGCATAAAATGGAAATTTCATTCATAATTCTTCTGAGAACGATTTTGTGGTCCTAATAAGGACCGTTTATTGTGAATATTATTTCGCCGTTTCCTTGCCAATAATAATGCGACTGCTGTACACGTCTAGTGATGGAGGCAATTTGGAGAGCGCCTTTGTTTGCTCCTGCTAACGGGGAGTATTCCTTCCAGGAACTAACGAAGCGGGTCACCGGCGACAAGCGAACTGATTGCAACGATGATGAAATGCAAACTGAAAACATTTTCCTATAGACAATTCGTTTTACCTATCTCAGATGTGGTTCATCGTAAAAAGGCGACGCTAACAAGTAAACCACCAATCAAAGCACGGCTAATTAATGCGTTTTCAAAATCATTTCTATCAAAATTTACAGTAATCGTATCCTCTACGGAATCTATTACACAATTGTTTTGATTATTTCCCAAACCCAAACCACGCAAGAATCTGTTTGTTCCGTACAGTACAGCGGCAATTATTGCCCGTTTGTTTATGAGAATCGTCCGTACACTACTCGTCGACCATCAAGTATCGAATGATAAGGCAAAAAGGAAATTTAACATATATATATATATATATATATATATATATATATATATATATATATATATATATATATATATATATATATATATATATATATATATATATATATATATATATATATATATATATATATATATATATATATATATATATATATATATATATATATATATATATATATATATATATATATATATATATATATATATATATATATATATATATATATATATATATATATATATATATATATATATATATATATATATATATATATATATATATATATATATATATATCTTTTCTTTGTTTGATTGACCTCTTAAATGCACTGTATTGACGGCTTTGCTCGGAATAGCAGCCTCGTGTATGCACATTTTCCCCTTTTCCGTGAAATTTTTCAATTTCAATTCAACCGATTTTCAATAGAATACTTATATAGTACATCAAACTTAATAGCAACTATATTCAAGTCAGATGTTTCTGAATCGATTGGTGTAATTGCGAAGTTATAACCGTA
Source organism: Topomyia yanbarensis (assembly GCF_030247195.1). Taxonomy (NCBI): domain Eukaryota; kingdom Metazoa; phylum Arthropoda; class Insecta; order Diptera; family Culicidae; genus Topomyia; species Topomyia yanbarensis. The sequence continues at coordinate 234,678,927 of NC_080672.1, read as the reverse complement.
CAAACCTTACATAGTTTCGTTGCATGAGAGATTTTCAAAATTTAGAATGACACCCAGCCCCAGATAATGGAGTAGGACATTTTTAATGTCAAAAAAAATTATTGAATATTCTGAAAGTACATACACGGAGAACAGACGTCCATCTTCAGCATTCAACTTGTGTAAAATCTCTAACGGTTTCGAAGGTAGTTAGGATATCCAAACCAGGTGCGCTACTGATCTATCTCCGATTTTAACAAAAATTTGCAGCTATGTTTGGTTTATGAGTCTCCATGACTTCCACAAGTTATTAGACCATTTTGACTCAAGAGCTTTTTTTAAAAAAGGGCGTATGTGTTTTTGCAAGCACAATGAACAAACAATAACAATACGAAAACCATAATTTGTTCAGCAAAACTATTCGAGAATGAGTTGCAGGGCATTCATTAATCCTTGTAAAAAAATATACACTGAAAAAAAAAAATGGTGCCGATTTTCAAAAAAATTATAATTTATATTAAAAATTGGAATTAAAAAAAACCCATCTTTTTAATTTTTTATTTTTTGCCAGCGAAAATCTAAATAAAAAAGAAATATTTTAAGTCTAATTTTATGATGGAAAAGTTATCTATAAAAAAGTTTTTCTAACAACAAATTTGTACATGTTTTTCAATTCTATACTATGTTACAGACAAAAATATATTATTTTTATAGAATGTGATTCCCAATGTCATTTCGAATCAAAATGCTCTTCACAAAAATCTTCGAAAATGTAGTCGTTTTCAAGATATTTTAAATTTTGTTTAGACAAAAAGTAATAATTCGTTAAATTACGCCCTTTTCATAAGTTATTCGCGTTTCTCCATCAACATTCGTACGATTTTCATAATAGTCATGATAAGTTCTACAACTTACCTTTTGACACCAAGATGATAAGAGAATAATGTTGCAAGTTATAGGTCCGATTTATAAAATCACTGTCGGTCATTTTTTATACTAAAATATATTTCTTCCTATTATATACAATTCCTATCTTCTATATACACCTTAACACTTTGTTCGTTTATATATGCTAAAAATACTTGGTGTTTCGTCATTCGAAAACAGTTTCGCGGGAATTTTATTTTCTGAAATAGGAACAAAAGAGTGATATTTCTGTGTACCTGGAATCATTTTTGCCTTCTGATACAGGCTACTCCATTCAGCTGCTCCCTGTTTGTATTCTTCTTGTGATACATAACAAAACGAATTTTTTGTTAATTGATCATTACTTTGCTGGTTAGCCCATTTATATAACTCTTCTGCACTTGTGATTGGATGTTCGTGTGCTATTGCTAAGCTCGCATTTATGGCCATTCGTTTCAATGTCCCGCCAATTGCGTCACAGGGTCCTTTTCCATGAGAAGTTGCAAAGAAGTGCCACTCAGCATCAATGTTATAATTAGTTTTATATTTACAAAGACTAGCAATTTTATTTCTATTTTTGTATTGAGAAGCAGCTCCATCAGACATAAATATAGCCTTCTTTACTTGCATTTTTGATTTTAGAAAAGTTAGTAACTTTGAAATGAATTTTGCCTATTTTTAAAGACGATTTTGATTCATTTAAAAAAATAGACAGTTGATTTTTTATATAATCATGAGTTTTTTTTCGATATTTAGTCGTCAATAAGTGTGGACGTGTTTTGCAGTCGCTCCCGGTATCGCGCGCTAAAGTTTGTTTAATTTTAATTTCACCAAGCGCCTCGTGCTAAAGTTTGTTTTGTTTCAATTTGACCGCGCGCCGCGTGCCAAAGTTTGTTTTGTTTTAAGTGACCGATTTTAAAAAAAGTGCGAACGATAATAAAATGAACTGCGAAATTTGTGCCTTGGACGCCTCTGCGGATTCGATTCTGTGGACGTGTGTTGGATGCCCAAGGAAGTATCATGCAGCTTGCATTGGCGTTACCGTGCAGCGGGGATCACTAAGGAGAAAGGACAGGAGATTGGTTGATGTCAACTCGTACATACTGCCATGCTGCGACTCGTGTCAGGAACTACTACATGGGAAAATTGCTTTCAACGGACTCGCCGAGCAGCAAAAACTTCTGGAAAAACAAATACGGGAGAATACTGAAGTGATTCATCAACTAACATTTCAGCAAAACAAGCCGGACCTAGTACAGGAGGCACTCGAAGGCCTAGAAATACTTCTCACTACTGTGAAACAAGAATTGATTGCAATCAACAAAAATAGTAGTTTAGCCGGCAGTGTTATTGCAATAAAAAACCACGTTACCTCTCTGCTTGACACAGCAATTAAGTCAACATCAGATAGTGTATACGAATCGTTAAAAACAGTTACTTCGGAATTATCCGCTGATTTGCGTGACATGAACGCGGAAATAAGTCAGCTTAGTCAGCTGTCTTTAGACACAGCCAACAGCAATCCTCCAAATTCCACCCTAGGATACGAGATTCTCGACGAGTTGAAGTCGGTCTCAGTTGCCCTCAATGAAAACAAAAGCACCAGGCAACTACGGTCGTCACATGAATCAACGTTGCTGCCAGAAATTCTCAACGAGGTTAAATCGATGTCAGCATATGTATATGCGAATAATAAGACCGCGCAATTGCTATCGCCGAATGACTCACGCCCCAGTTTGGAAATTGAACTAAATAACGCTATTAACTCAGGATGGCGTTTCTTGGGCACGAAAAAAGTATGGAAAGCTGACTGGACTGAGTACGATGCGCGAGAAATAAATCGATTGAATCAACAAAAAAAGGCGGATAAGGCTAGAAGGCGTAAAAAGAAACAAATATTTAGAAACCGGAATACTAATATTAAAAACAACAACAACAACAATATTTTTCCACCTGATCGGAGACCCCCTGCAACAATAAACGATCGTTATTATGGCCCGCCGGCCAATTTTTCCAATCGCAACTTCTTTAGTCGTGCCAGTAGCTCCAGTCATAACCAAAACCGTCATCCCAATCATAGCTGCAACACGAATCTTCTACCACCGGATAGAGTGCTTCTTGCAGCAGCCAAGGATCGTTTTTCCGGCCTATCTACAAATTATATTCCATCGATTCAATTTACACGAGGTGAGATTTTGAATCCCTACCCAGCACGTGATACATCAAGATCATCGCATCAATTAAATGCAGTAAATACGGAATGTTCGCCATCATCATCACAGTGTGAGGCATGCCGCTTTCAACATTCGTGTTTTCGGTAGTTTCGACACTTTCCTTAGAAGAAGAAAAAGACGAGTTTGCTGTTGAGCACAGTGTTTTCCAAGAATTAGATAATGATGGTAGACTTTCCAATACAAAAAAGACTGCGACAGAATTATTAATGTATTGTCAAAATTTTAATAGGATGAAAAGTCCAGCCAAAATGGCAGAAATTCATAAACGTATATTAGGTTCGTCATTTTTGGTTATATTAGGAACTGAAACTAGCTGGGACGATAGCGTAAAAAGTGAAGAAATTTTCGGCAGTGGCTTTAATGTATTCAGAGACGATCGAAATCTTCACGAATCTCAAAAGAAGTCTGGCGGGGGAGTTCTTGTGGGTATTTCGGCTCAATTTAATTCAGAAATTCTAGTCACAGTGAAGTTTAAAGAATTTGAACATGTGTGGGTTAAATCAAACATTGCCGGCGAAATGCATATTTTTGCCTCTGTATATTTCCCACCAGAGCATGCTAATATAACATCGTACGAAGCTTTTTTCCAAATTGCTGAACAAATTTTATCTGAACTCCCAGCCGAGGTTAAAGTTCACATTTACGGAGACTTTAACCAACGCAACGCAGATTTTATTCCGGACTCTGAAAACGAACATATTTTAATCCCAGTCGTGGGAGAAAACGAAACATTGCAGTATATTTTCGACAAAACTGCTAGCATAGGACTAAATCAAATAAATCACGTAAAAAATCGACAGAATTGCTATCTCGATCTTTTATTTACAAACATTCAGGAAGACTTCTGTGTATCTGAATCTCTAACTCCTTTGTGGAAAAATGAAGCATTTCATACTGCTATTGAATTTTCTTTATTCATCCATGAAATTCAAAAATCCAGCGATTGTGACTTTGAGGAAGTCTTTGAATACCATAAAGCCAATTATGACAATATCAGGCGGAAGCTAAGTAGTGTCGACTGGCAAAATAGCCTTAGAAATGAAGGAAATATTGTAACTGCAGTGGACGTATTTTACAAAATTATTTTCAAGATAATTTATGAAGAGGTGCCTATTAAAAAAAAAAGACGACACGGCAACTCGAAGCATCCCGTTTGGTATAATAGACAAATTAGGAGTTTGAAAAATAGGAAGCAAAAAGCCCATAAGCTATATAAGAAAAACCAAAATAATGAGAACTTGGAAAAATATTTCGACATTTGCGATAAACTAAATATGGCCATAGATTCTGCACTTGCGGATTATAACTCAAAAACGGAACAGCAGATCAAATCTTGTCCAAAGAATTTTTTCAACTACGTCAAAACTAAATTAAAATCAGACAATTTCCCATCAACAATGCACTTGGATGACAACGTACGTGATAGCTCGGAAGAAATCTGCAACCTATTTGCAACATTCTTCCAAGAAATATATACGACTTTTTCTGAACAAGACCGTGATCGCGATTACTTCGCTTTTCTTCCCGATTTTCCTTTGGATATTAGTGTCAATCATGTCATAGTCGAAGACATTTTCAATTCTCTAAAACATTTAGATGTATCAAAAGGTTCTGGCCCTGATGGAATCCCACCATTATTTATGAAAAACCTAGCAACCGAGTTAACTGCCCCATTGTTCTGGCTGTTTAATATGTCTTTGCAATCTGGACAGTTCCCTAAAATATGGAAAAAATCTTTTTTAGTGCCTATATATAAATCTGGCAAAAAATCTGACGTACGTAATTATCGTGGGATAGCCATAATCTCCTGTATTCCGAAACTTTTCGAATCAATCATTAACGAAAAAATATTTCTTCAAATAAAAAAACAGAATTTCCAACCTCCAGCATGGCTTCTTCAAAGGTCGTTCGACCTCAACAAACTTACTAGAATTTATTAATTATACACTGATTGCAATGGATAATGGAAACTACGTGGAGGCACTTTATACAGACTTTAGTAAAGCATTTGATCGCATTGACATCCCAATGTTACTTTACAAATTGACAAAGATCGGCATTGAGCCTGGGCTACTTACATGGTTAGAATCATACCTCTCCGAACGTCAGCAAATAATTAAATTTAAAGGAAAGCAATCTAATCCAATTAAAGTCACCTCAGGAGTTCCACAAGGCTCTCATTTAGGCCCTCTATTGTTTATTTTATACGTGAACGATATCTCCTTCATTCTCAAAAAACTGAAAATACTAATTTATGCAGACGATATGAAACTTTATTTGGAGATAAGAAATGCCGAGGATATTAATACATTTCAAAACGAAATACAAATTTTCCACATGTGGTGTCAAAAAAGCCTCTTACAACTGAACGTGAAAAAGTGTAATTCAATAACCTTTAGTCGAAAACGACAAACACCGAATGTTGAGATTACCTTAGGAAATCAGACTGTAGTAAAGTGTGAAAGAATTAGGGATTTAGGTGTTATATTAGATTCAAAGTTAAATTTTATTGATCATTATAACACAATTATACACAAAGCTAACAACATGCTCAGTTTTATAAAACGCTTTAGCTATCATTTTGAAGATCCTTATACAATAAAAATATTATATATTGTATATGTTAGGTCGATATTGGAATATTGCAGTATTATTTGGTGCCCTTTTCAAGCAGACATGAAGAACGAATAGAATCGGTACAAAAACAGTTTTTATTATTTGCCCTTCGTAAATTAGGATGGACAGCATTCCCTCTGCCATCTTATCAAGCACGCTGCTTGCTTATCAATATTCAAACATTAAACGAGCGTCGCGAATTTGCAATGCTCTCATTCATTAATAATATCGTTTCGCATCGTATCGATTCAGCTGAAATTTTATCCAAATTGAACTTTTATGCACCTTCACGACAGCTACGAAATCGAAGTATATTTTCAATAACTCCTTTTCGCACAAACTATGCAAAATATAGCCCCATAAATCGAACGATGTCTATTTATAATCACTATTGCGACTCAATTGATTTTACAATGTCTAAACTGAAACTAAAGCAATATTTTATACACAAAAGAAATTCTAACGCGTAAGAGGATGATTCTGTAAAAGCCGAAATTACTTCATTTATACTAAATTCACGAAATATACACATTAGTAATTAAGGAAATCTGTAGTCTACATAGATTGACGAAATAAATAAATAAATAAATAAATAAATAAACAAATAAATAAATTTATCAATTTTTCCAATTTCTCACCAAAATATGTTACAAACTCATCGACTGGTTTGACGAGTGTTTGTAGATTACATCTATCGGTAGCAACCCATTGTTCGAAAGTTATGTTTCCAACACAACGTTCCTCCAATTCTTCCGAAACATTGTGTTCAAACATTGAAAGATTTGGACAGCGGTCACATTCACGAAGATAACAATCTTTTGATCTTGATGATGCACTACACAACATTTTTTCGAAATGTAATCTTTTTCGAAAGAATATTTTTGTAGACTATGGAGCATTAAAATAATATTCTCGTGAATCGTACAAACACAAATGTTATGAGAACCTGAACTTCTTAATAGCTTGCAATTCTTCGGTCTCAATGATGCAAATGATCTAAATCCAATAGTAAATTCACTAATTTCCTTAAACATATTAAAAGCCTCTTTCAATGAACAAATTAACAGACGTTTTTGTACATGTTGACGCTTACCATCCTTTTTCGCAGAAACATAATCGTTTAGCCCAGGCATGGCTCTGCTAATCTGGTCGCTATCATAGAACTCCAACACCGTGTTTTTTGTTTATGAATCCAAAGAATTAACCATCTTTTCGTTGTTGTTGTTCTTGTTGTTGTGATGTTTTCCTTCTGCTAACAACCTAGCTTGCGATACAATGTGTTTGTTTGCATGAAATTCATCCATTATCTTTTGATTTGACCAATTGAACATCCTGAATCTGCAAATCTCTCTTTCAGTTGAGAAATTATATCATCAAGGTCAGCAGCTTTCGTTTTTAATAACTCCAGCTCATCATTTTCTACATTAAACCCGAATAAAAGTTTTCGTATTCCATATGAAATATTCGAATATTTACTATTGGAATAATTGACTTGTTGAAGCTTGTTTATTGCTATTGGTGAAACGTTGATTCCCAGGACTCTTTTATTGAATATTTCAATGTTATGTATTCTGGAATAATCCTGCACATCGCTGCTGAGAAGATTAATGTAACCGATGGTATGTCTACTGGATCATATCCTGAAGGTGATGATTGTGGTTCTGTAGTGTAGATTCTCGGTAACTGCAGATATTTAATATTGTCAGAATTGCATGCCTGCAATCTGCAAGTATCACATATAAAAACAGGCTCATCCAATTAAATTTTACACACTGTGGATTTTAAAATTTCAATAATTTTTTTTGCGTTACTTTGCGAAGCTTCGATGAACACCGTTTACTAGGAAATGGCTTACAACACCTTACTTTATTGATATCCATAATAATTTGCTCTTGTTGACACCAAAACACCGTACTGACTAAGTCTCTTTAATGTGTTAACCTATTTCAATGTAAAATATAGGTAAGTTTTAATACATGGTTCATACAGGTATCAACTATTTTGCTTCAGAAAACATTGGCAGGTAAAATTTATGACCTCCTATGGTTTCTCCAGAATAAAGAGTAATTCTCAAATGTGCGACATAAATAACGTATAAATTGAACTATTATCCGAATATTATCAGCTTGGCGCTGAAAACATTTTTAGAGAATTCAATTTCTATGTAGTCAAATAATTTTTTTATTATTTTCCTGTAGTTTTTTAATGGTTCGTTATACCGTCATGGTGTAAAGAGGAAAGTTGTAGAATGTATTATGACTATTATGAAAATCGTACGATTTTTGATGGAGAAACACGAATAACTTATGAAAAGGGCGTAATTTAACGAATTATTACTTTTTGTCGAAACAAACTTTAAAATATCTTGAAAACGACTACATTTTCGAAGATTTCTGTAAAGACCATTTTCATTTGAAATGACATTTAGAATCACAATCAATAAAAAATATATTTTTTGTCTGTAAAACAGTACAGAATTGAAAAACATGTACAAAGTTATTGTTAGAAAAACTTTTTTATTGATAACTTCTCCAACATGAAATTAGACTTAAAATGTTTCTTTTTGCCTTTCTCAATAGAAAGGTATTGCAATTGCTCTGAAAACCGACTTTTTAACGGAGGCCCGGAGGGCCGAGTGACATATACTATTCGATTCAGTTCGTCGAGTTCGGCAAATGTCTGTGTGTGTATGTATGTGTGTGTATGTATGTGTGTGTATGTGCGTCTGTGTGTGTGTACGCGAACACAATCTCACTCACTTTTCTCAGAGATGGATGAACCGATTTTTACAAACTTAGTCCCAAATGAAAGGTGCAACGTTCCCATAGGCTGCTATTGAATTTCTAATGGATCCGACTTCCGGTTCCGGAATTACAGGGTGATGAGTACGACCACGCAGAAAATGTCGATTTTAAGAAGTTCTGCAATGAATGTATAATGGTGAAAATTTTTCCAAAATGTGACCACAACTGCTTCGATTTGTAGTACTAGGTCATTAACAGCCATTCAAAGTCTCTTTGGTCACATTAGCCACCATCATCGGTTCCGGAAGCCCCGGCGGAAGTATCCAAATTTAGACTAACAGTCACATCGGTTTCTCGGAGGTGGCTAGACCGAATCAACCAAACTTAGTCTCAAATGAAAGATGTTGCGTCCCCGTAAATGGCTATTAAATTTTATCCCCAACCGACTTCCGGTTCCGGAGTTACGGGTTGTGGCGTGCGATCACATAGCAAATTGTGAATCAAACCGATACCCCGATGGAAGCAAAAAAGGTAAAAATTTCGCTAAAATGTCTCTCAAATAACTTAACTTTGCAGTTCTAGGTCACCGATGGCCAAACAAACTTTCGTTGACTACATTGACCACCATAGACGGTTCCGGAAGTGCCCGGGAAAAGCGGCCATCTTTCAAAATTTACGAACTCACATCAGTTTCCCTGAAATGGTTGGGCCGATTTTCACAAACTTAGTCCCAAATGATAGCTATATTATCCCCACAGATGTCTATAAAATTTCGTACGGATCGCTTATATGGGTCCGGAAATATAGACTAAATCGTCCGGTCACATATGAAATTCCCATATAAGCCGGAACTCAATTTTTTTTCCAAAGGGAATGAAATTTCAGAAATCGAATTCGTATTTTTGATGCCAAACATCTTTAAAATGCATGAAACGTCGAGATTTTATGTTATCTCGAAAAAAAATTTTTTTATAAAAATCGACTTTTTGGGACTTTGCCGATTTCGCACCTTTTTGCCTTTCTCAATAGAAAGGTATTGCAATTGCTCTGAAAACCGACTTTTTAACGGAGGCCCGGAGGGCCGAGTGACATATATCATTCGATTCAGTTCGTCGAGTTCGGCAAATGTCTGTGTGTGTATGTATGTGTGTGTGTATGTATGTGTGTGTATGTGCGTCTGTGTGTGTGTACGCGAACACAATCTCACTCACTTTTCTCAGAGATGGATGAACCGATTTTTACAAACTTAGTCCCAAATGAAAGGTGCAACGTTCCCATAGGCTGCTATTGAATTTCTAATGGATCCGACTTCCGGTTCCGGAATTACAGGGTGATGAGTACGATCACGCAGAAAATGTCGATTTTAAGAAATTCTGCAATGAATGTATAATGGTGAAATTTTTTCCAAAATGTGACCACAACTGCTTCGATTTGTAGTACTAGGTCATTAACAGCCATTCAAAGTCTCTTTGGTCACATTGGCCACCATAATCGGTTCCGGAAGCCCCGGCGGAAGTATCCAAATTCAGACTAACAGTCACATCGGTTTTTCAGAGGTGGCTAGACCGAATCAACCAAACTTAGTCTCAAATGAAAGATGTTGCGTCCCCGTAAATGGCTATTAAATTTTATCCCCAACCGACTTCCGGTTCCGGAGTTACGGGTTGTGGCGTGCGATCACATAGCAAATTGTGATTCAAACCGATACCCCGATGGAAGCAAAAAAAGGTAAAAATTTCGCTAAAATGTCTCTCAAATAACTTAACTTCGCAGTTCTAGGTCACCGACGGCCAAACAAACTTTCGTTGACTACATTGACCACCATAGACGGTTCCGGAAGTGCCCGGGAAAAGCGGCCATCTTTCAAAATTTACGAACTCACATCAGTTTCCCTGAAATGGTTGGGCCGATTTTCACAAACTTAGTCCCAAATGATAGCTATATTATCCCCACAGATGTCTATAAAATTTCGTACGGATCGCTTATATGGGTCCGGAAATATAGACTAAATCGTCCGGTCACATATGAAATTCCCATATAAGCCGGAACTCAAATTTTTTTTCCAAAGGGAATGAAATTTCAGAAATCGAATTCGTATTTTTGATGCCAAACATCTTTAAAATGCATGAAACGTCGAGATTTTATGTTATCTCGAAAAAATTTTTTTTTATAAAAATCGACTTTTTGGGACTTTGCCGATTTCGCACCTTTTTTCAGTTCAATATTACCGTGGCTGTTTTTTCTTTTTCAAAATTTTAGAACTCGAATAATGATTTATTTTCCTGTATATAGATGTCATGTGATGTATAATAATAAAATGTAATATATGCATTTAAAAGTTTTTAATGAATATAAACAACGCACACATTCTCGTGATTCATGATTGAGAAAGGCACAATTGCACCGCTAGGTGGATTAAAATAGGTTTTTATTTAGGTTTTCGCTGGCAAAAAATGAAAAATTAAAAAAAATGGGTTTTATTTTTAATTTAAATTTTTAATATAAATTATAATTTTTTTGAAAATCGGTGCATATTTTTCAGTGTATATTTTTTTACAAAGATTAATGAATGCCCTGCAACGCATTCTCGAATAGTTTTGCTGTACAAATTATGGTTCTTGAACAATATTTTTTAGAAAGCAGTGCACGCAAAAACACATGCGCCCTTTTAAAAAGTTACCCTTGAGACAAAATGATTTGATTATCTCTTGAATATACTTAATTTCCCACATAGGCGCAACGTAAAAAGTTTCATCAAAATCGAAGATGGTCGGTCACGATTTTTTACAAAATTGGACGGCTCTTCGTGGAATTCCTCTACTGTCATCATGTTTTTTTGTCGCTGAGTTTGACAGAATTGACAGCGGTTATTCCTCTACCCAGTCAAACTAGTCTGGAACCAGTTCGGACTTCCAGCATGAATTCCAGCTCAAATGCATCAACCGATAGAGTCGGAATCGGTTGTTTTCTTTGAGCAAGATTCCATACTGAATCCATTCAGGATTTCGAACCGGTTCCGGAATGGATTTGACGGATAGTTGGGATAGGTTGGTGTGGTGGCGCTAGTGTTTATCGAATATTATTTCAAATGTTTACACACGTTTTTTAAATATTTTTGTTCGATCATGGATGTCTGTTCTCTGTGGTACATACTTTTGAAAATATCTGTGCGAAATTTCATCCAGGTCGGAGCATCAGATTTCAAACTACAGCCGTTCGCAGCGCGCAGGTTCTTCCACGAGTGAAGTTAACGCAAAACTTTAAAGGCAATTGTCTTGGAACTATGTTTTTTGAAATGTTTCGTTGCGGTGAACGTGATATCTCAAAAACTATTCATCAGATCTTCATACATTTTTTTTTTAATTGTTTGTGTTAATATTCTCGTGTACTTGAACGGTTCCTTTTTGATCCAATAATTTTCGATTCTTCGCAATGAATTTTTGTTTAAAATTTTTAACACCACAAAACACAATTTTTTGGTAAACATGTTTTTTATCGGAATTTTTTTTTATTGGGAAACCACAATCCATTTTTCTTCAATAATATTTTTACTTTTTTGATTTCTGTTGAGAGGTTCGGCTTGGAGAGCGTTCACCGCAAACCTCTGCCAAAAAACACATTTCGGGGGATAGGCCATAACTTCACCAACCTTGCATATTTTTTTAATTCAATCTGTTTTACATTTCTTACAAAAGAAATGTATAGGATTCGCTCAAACTTTGAAAACTTTTTCCGAGGCCCGGAGGGCCGAGTCTTATATACCAATCGACTCAGCTCGACAAATTGAGACAATGTCTGTATGTGTGTGTATGTGTGTATGTATGTATGTACAAAATGACATGTAATTATCTCAGCAATGGCTGAACCGATCTTAATGAAATTAGTTGCCATTTGACACTATTATTTTTGATTTTCGATATGTTGTTTACTTTCTGAGATATGGGCGATTTTGTCAAAACACAGCAGGTTTTTTGCAAATAACTTTCGAACAGTACAATATTGTCCCACAAACTGCACATAAATAGAAAGCTAGTTAAAATACCTTTCTAACAAGCCATAGATTGTCTAAATCGGTGCACGAGCGGCGAAGATATTAAACATTTTGTATTTTTAGTCCTCGCTTACCAATTTCCACTAACTTCCACATTGTTTCATACAGAGTATTACTTTACTGGTGTTTTAGGGGCAAAACTAAACAGATTTTGAATATCGGGGTATGAAAACACTTCTACGTGATTCAAGGAACTCAATATTCAGAACATTTTGTGAATTACCTTTATAATAAATGAACTATTTCTCAAAAAATCAATATACAAGTTCACTTCAAAGACAAAATAATGTGTTGATAAAAAAACAGTGAGTTCTAGTATTTATCCCTTGGATTAGGAATTGCGTTCAATCATGAGGTAAATGTTGGATGGTATATAAATACACAGATCAAAAAGTAATTCACCTAGTAGTGAGATAAAAGACTTCTCATATAATTATACTCGTGGCGTCACCGAAAGCAACTGTATATTTAAAGCCCAAAAATCTAGCGAAAATTTAGCTCTTTTGAAAGATTTAGGTTATACTGACTATGGCGCAAAAATTACTACTTACATTAATTATGATAAGAATGAAAGAAATCAATATGTCGTAATAATATACCTATAAAAATAATGTCACTGCATTAACCATCATTTGCCATTCCTCACACGCCCCCCCCCATCTCTTTCTCTCTCTCTCTCTCTCTCTCTCTCTCTCTCTCTTCTATAGCATCTATCTAGCTGTTTCTGTATCCATTTCTAAGTTGTGTGATAAGATGTTCTGCCAATCTGAAATATTTATTAATTGTAATTGCGAAGGTTTGAGAAAACAAAACTATTTTTGGTCTGCTGCTACATCAACTCAGTTTTAATTCAATTGTATTCAAAGCCTGTATCTACACTATAATAAAGGAAATTCATGGCTATATCAGAAAAATATTTGGCTTAACTGGGAAATATGAAAGTTTGACGATGAAAATTTAATGAGAATTCCACGTGCGATATTTAAACTATTCGTATCTCTATTGAATTTTGAATGAAATATATGCTCAAAGACTGAAAACTGAAGCCAGCAGGATTGGACTTGCCATCAACGTTTCGAAGACAAAATACATGAGAGGAAGAGATTCTAGAGACGACAATGTGAACCTCCCACCCGAGTTCGGATTGACGGTGACGAAATCGAGATGGTCGACGAATTCATGTATTTGGGCTCACTAGTAACCGACGAAAATGATAACAGCAGAGAAATTCAGAGACGGATCTTGGCGGGAAATCGTGCCTACTTTGGACTCCGGAGGACGCTGATTATCTACAAAACGCTGATTAGATCGGTGGTCCTCTACGGCCACGAGACCTGGACTATGCTCGTGGAGGACCAACGCGCTTGAAGTTTTCGAACGAAAGGTGTTCCGTACCATCTATGGTGGCGTGCAGATGGAAGACGGAACGTTGCGCAGACGAATGCAACATGAGTTGTATCAGCTGCACATTCGTTGTATTGGTACGAACTTTCATGAAAAATAACGGATTAAAGACCAAAAATATCCAGGAAAAGAAGTCTCCCAAAGTACCCACTCTCGATGGGGGATGCAACTACAATGTGTCTTCTAACTTGTCGTCGTCCATATCTGGATATACTGAGTAGTTGAACCATTTCTTTTTCACAGTATTGGTCTGTATAGGACTTATTTATCCATATTTCCTGCACGAGAATTCCGAACGAAACAATATGAAAGCTATAAGGATGAATGGAAAGAGACTGCATTGCAATCAACTGAATGCACGGCTTTTATGCTAACGACATAGCCTAGACATTTCACACTATTTACTTCAATGCAAATAAAATTTTTGAAATGTCTACCTGTCTCATTCACGAATCGCATTCTCCCTGTCGTTCTCTGTTCAAGGGGCTTGAAAGCACATGTGACCTTATCTTATGACAAACGCCATTTTGGGGTAAACTTTGCTAGATATGCCACATTACGTGTTTGAAAAATCGGTGGCGTTATCAGAATTTTGAAATTCTACTTGGTTACTTAGATATAGCGAGAAACATGATGAGAAATTGTGAGTTTTTTGCTTCAAATCACTGTATCTAGGGATTTACGCAAGCTATATTGAAGTTTTAGATGTTTTTATATGTGAAAATGTGTGAGGAACACAATGGCATAAACATTTTCAAAAGAAAATTACACGACTTGTGAGAAAAACACATTTTTAGTATTAAACTGGAAATAAAAGATATTTGGCAACACTGTAACCAAAAATAACATTTTTTTTTCTAGATTCCCTGACTCATTTCCTTCAAAATGCATTTCACCGATTGTTTATAGACTATATGAACGCAAAGATATGAATAAAAGTTAAAAATTCATGATTTTTTTCTATGGAAAATTTTCCATGAACGATTATGACACGTCATACAAATTTTGTCATCAATACACGCCTATGACACGCGTGAGTGCGACTTTTGTTTACATTTCTAGTAAAAACTCGCAACATAGTCAACCGATCTTCGTAATATTTGAGAGATTAATGCAGAATAGATAGAAGCATCAATTGTCTTCTTTGGATTATTTATACCATTTATAAGTTTCAAGATATTCAATCTCAAACATTAAAAATCGTTTTTCTCGAAATGTGCTAAATGGCGCTTGTCATAAGATAGCACAACAGGACGATATTTAATTGCGCGCTAAAATACTGGGCCAGTAAATTCTATTCTGTACATAAATCTTTTTTTCGGGAATATGTGACCAAAAAGTAAACTTCGAATTTCAAAGCAAATTGAACGTTCCAGGTTCCTGATAAATAATTAAGGTCCAACAATAAAGTAGAAACACCAGATAATCTTAAAACGACGCAGTCAAGTAAAGAAGCATGAAAACAAAAAGAATAAAACTAAAAAAAGATGGAAGCCCTAGAAAGTCCATTGCATATTTATTAGCCTTTTCTCAGAAGATGGGATTTTCAAAAATATTTCAAAACTTTCTGATGCAATGGTTCTCAAATTCGTACAATCCGGTTTATTCAAAAATGTTTTTAGCTTCAAATATATGACCATTTCATTTTAATTACTTATTTCATTCCGCATCTTTTTATTCGTTTTGTTCATCTGCGTTCATTTTACTTATTTTATTCGTTTCATTCTTTGGATTCACTCTGATCAGTTTATTCTTTTTGTGCATTTTACTCATATCATTCATTTAACTTATTTTATTCATTGTTTTCATTGTATGCATTTTATTCATTTATTCCAATTTATTCATTTTGTTCAGTTTCTTCATTTTAATAATCTGACTACTTTTTCAGTTTTAATCATTTCATCCAAATAATTTATTTGATTCAATTTATTTCTTTATATTAATTTATAACCTTTTACCATTGTTCAATTTTTCATTTTAATCAAAGCATTTAATTCTGCTCATTTTCTTCTTTTTATTCATTTTAACACTTCAGCTCATTTTGTTTATTTGATTCGTTTGTTTTATTTATGCATTTAATTTATTTTTTACTTTATTCATTTTGTTCATCCATTCTTTTTATTCATTTGATCCATTTCATTAATTTGTTTCATTGTATTCACTGGATGAATTAAATCAATTTGATTCATTTAATTCATTTGATTCATTCAATTCATTTGATTCATTTGATTCATTTGATTCATTTGATTCATTTGATTCATTTGATTCATTTGATTCATTTGATTCATTTGATTCATTTGATTCGTTTGATTCGTTTGATTCATTTGATTCGTTTTATTCATATCTTTAATTTTATGCATTTCATGTTCAGTCATTCGTTTTATTTCATTCAATTTGTTAGTATGAGTCGATTTATTCTATTAATCTTATAACTATTTCTAAATATAATCTTAATTTTTATTTAATAACCTAATCTAATTTACTTCGTGTATATTATCGTGTAAGACTAGAAACTGTTTTCATCCCACCTCTAGTTGGGTGCCTACTTCTCGTGAGTTCTGCAAACTAATCGGATACTTTCTTTATGTTCAGTATTACAACAGGCAACTACACTGCTAATGTAGGGGAGAGAGGGTAACAATGAAAAACATTTTTTCTACAATTTAATTTTGATGATAATACATGTTATTTGTGTAATCAAAAGTGATACATAGTGCCACTATGTTGTTAACTAATACATATATTTTTTCCAGCTGGTAAAATTCACGGGAAATAACATTTTTTGGATAATAAACAGTTGGTGGTAAAATGTATCAGTGTGCCCCATGGGTGGGAACTATGAAACACGATGTCGTCTATAGTGAAATATTCTACTTATAAATTTTATTCTTTTGTTTTGACGAAGAATGATCCTAACGCTTTGAATTAAAGTTATATTGAGGCGAAAATCGTTTGTTTACGAAAGAATCCACTATATCATCGCGTAACATCGAACCACCATATATGCATATTAGCTGCAATCCTGAAATAAGAGACAATTTCTACAAAATTTGGCCAAATTTACTAATTTTGCACAATATGAGTAGTATTTAGTGTGGAAAATCGGAACCCATTGACATTTTGAGACAGACCACAAAAACAAACAAAAATCACTGTTCCCCATACGCCATCGTTTCACAGTTACCCAATGGGTCTATTCATGAAAATTGTGAAATCACACAGAACCATGAGTAGTTACCAAAAAACTTTGTTCGCGGCAAATGTTGAGCATAAAATTTGCAATAAATAGCAATAGACTAAACATTTATTCAATGAATGGTAATTCATAAAGATGGAATAATGTTTATCATTGCAAATTTACTCTGGCTATCACAAAACAAACAAATATCCATTAAAAGAGATAGAGTTATCAGATCTCTTCCAAAATATAGCAACACGTGTAAAGAATTAGAAATTGTGAAATATGAGGGAATTAGACGATTCCGATCATGCATTGTGATTTTATTGCGAATGTTTCATAGTTCCTGCTGATCCACTGTTACCCTCTCTCCCCTACATTCTGTACATTCGTCCTCACCAACAGTGAATGAAAAGTGATTCCAACTAAATTACAATTTAACCAATTCCCCTGCTCAAGCCTTCATCATTTCTGCGTCCTGCTCTAGCTGGACGGAAGACTTCCCAGTTGTTTCTCCAGCTGGCGAGCATCGACATACTCGATCTGTTCCTCATCTTCCTCCACGTCCATCAGCAGGGCCTACTGTTGTGCTTCCTCCTTAGCTCGCCGTTCCTTCAAACCAATAGCCGGGGAACGGATCAGCGCGATATTCTTCTGCACGTCCACGATATCGTTGTGAATTTCGTGATCCCGCGCCTTTCGTAGTCGTTCCATAACAAAGTGCCTTTCGCGACGTTCCTTAATTTCCGTAATCTTCTTAATAGCGTCCAACGTTTTGCTCCACAATTCCCGGTTGTATTTGACCGGAACGTTGCGACGCTTTTCGAACTCGAACGCGGGATCGATGGTAAGTTCCTTTCCGTGTGTCTTCCTGTAGGCTTTGGTCCAGCGGATTTTCCTCGGGTTCTTCTTTTTGTTAAATGCACGGCGACATTTAGAGCGACAAAATCGGAAAATCTTGCAATCATTCCGAACAAAAACCATCCCGTGACCCGGAAAGATTTTACTGGAGCAGAAATAACACGTTTCTATCCTCATTCTGAGTAGTTTTCTAGAAGATTTAAGATTTTCGTTATTTTCGATGCTTTGTGTGCAGCACCGAACCAACGAACGCGTGTTGTAAATAAATAAAAGGACAAATCCAATAGTGAAATGTGTAAGAAATGTCTCATCTCACTGCTAGGTGGATTAAATCGGTTTTAGTTCTTTCGTTTAAAATTGGTTTGGATAAGATCGGTTCAGCCATTGCTGAGAAACACGAATGAGAATTTGTCCGTTACATACACACACACACACAGACATTGTCCCAAATCGTCGAGTTGAGTGGATTGGTATATAAGACTCAGCCCTACGGGCCTCGGAAAAAATCTTGAAAGTTTGAGCGAATTCTATACATTTCTTTTATAAGAAATGTAAAAATGATTTTCAGGGGTGTATCATAGAAAACTCTGTAAATGTCTATTAAAATCAAAAGATAGATACATAGTCTCTTCAGGAAAGTTGTTTCTTGTTATATTTCCTACAACTTTGATGAACGCAGTTTTTTATCATTTTCACAAGTGACCAAACAAAAATTTGCTTCTCAGTTAAAGGGAGATTAATCACCAAATTAATACTTTAATAAGATGGGGAATATTTTATAGACAAACTTTGCTGAAGACACTATAGCTCGAAAATCGTTTTTCGTGGTCAAAACCATTTCGATCACGTTTTCGCCTATTCGGAAACACTGTGAATAGGTCGTTAGAGATAGACAGACAGCAAATTGTGGTTGTTTGTGATAATAAACAAATTCAATCTAAAACTGTTTATTTTTCTGCAACGCTAACTAAAACCGCATTCATAAATATCACAATCCTAACATTTTGATGATATTATGATATTGGGAACTGAAATATGACTGATTGGTTTGAAATCAAATTAGATTCGTGTTCTGGCTGAGCCATGTAAGCCATAGTTTTCATTGAAAATACAATAGAGAAAGGAAAGTAAATATACAAGGTATTTCTCAAAAATTATGCGTTGAATGAGCAAGTAGAGATATAGAAAAGATCTCATTGAAGCTGGATTTCACAATAATTATTTTAGGTGCAATCGTTCAGTTAATTATAATTATAGTTAATATAAAAGTACTGCTCTGTTACATTGTACATTTCGTTTTTGTTACAGTTCATGTTTATTAGGGAATGCATGAAAGCGAACTCTTCTTTACCTTCGGTCACAATCTTTCTGAAAAAAATCTACCACTTTCACGAATAGAAACATAAAATACACTATCTCAGGGTTTGCTGTATAACTTAAAGAATTATAGAGAATGCATGACGAAGTTTCCTAAATACAGAAGTAAATTTATCGCTTATTATATTTTCATTTCGGAGCAAGTCATGCGATCTGAGACGTACAGCGTCGGCAGAATACTTGTATAATGTTGAAAACTCTCTGCTTCATTAGTACAGTTATGCGCTTGAGAAGCTATCATCAGATGTCACAATGCGTTTCATAAAAATGACATTAAAATTTGTGGATTTTGCCTAAGAGAAAAGAAGATGGCAAGCCAATTTGATCCAGTCCTAACCTCAATATTGAACTACACGCAGAAAAAAAAATCGGCAAGAACAAATTTTGGTTTTAAATAACAATTTTCCCGTTTGATATAGTGACAAACAAGATTCAGGTTTGATTCAATCAATAGTGTTGGTTGAAATTACCAACTAATTCATTTGTTGGCTTTTCAGTAGGTTCAACAAATATTTCGTTTGAAACAACAAAATCATGATAAGTTTAACCGAACAAACAAGTTTGAAGAAACAAAAACAAATCTTTTGTATCAACCAAAGGAGAGAACAACTCAAATTTAGTTGAAATTAAACAAAGATTCTGTTGGTTTTTAACAAAGGGATCAGTTAGATCTAACAAGTTTTATTTTAATTCAACCATGTTTCTATTTAAAATGTAAACAGAAGTATTTGTTGAATTAAACCAAATACATGCTTTCGAAAAACGCCCATTTCAGTTTGAAACAGTCATTCGCCACGTTTTAGATTCAACTAAACGTTTTGTTGATTCAAAAAGGCCTGATTCATCTGCGTGTAGCTCCTGATTTGACGTTTTGTCAATCAATAGCGTTCATAATGTTCACAAAAGGGTTAAATAACAGTGCTGTTGGATGCATTCTAGATACTTTTCACACACATCAATATTTCATATAAATTTAATTATAGTCTTGACTGATGATATTGCTACATATAAGTTAAGAGAGACAAGAATAAAAATAGAATTTAACTTTAAAACGCAGCTAGGTTGTGAAAAGTGCCGAAAGGATCTGGCAACGATGGTCGCTTGTTGTCTTTAGATTTTCAGTGGTGCCTGGTGGAGAAAATTAAGAAGAGCAAGAAGCCTGGTGTCGGATTTGTCTTGAGACAACTGAAACAGCTCCGAATAATCCTAGCTGCTGTCAAAATGAATTATCGTTAGGGAAAGATGGTATAATACGCCCCACCGGGGCAAAATGCCCCAGTCCTATTTCCAGCACTCCTGAATTATCTGAAAAGCAAAAATGACTGATAACAGTAGCATTTCATGAATTCAACGTACTTAGTTAGTTTGGCATTTTTATTATGCTGCAAAACAACACTATACACAAAAGTTTAAAAAGGGCCATTTCGATGTAAGCTTCCTCTATTTTTCTATAAGCATTCCAACCAACTAGAGAGGGTCGGATTTGGTAGAATTATTTAGAGTAGATTATTAGAATATTAAAGTTCCTACCTTAGTTTTTAAAATGGCTTAAAACTATGTGTGCATGTTTTCACAAGACCTCATCGCCGACCAAAACGCACCACTAAGTTTTGGATGGTATGCCCCATTGTTAACAAGACTGCAAATTAACTATTTAGGCAATTTTGTATTTTAGTGATGTTTGCCTTTCTCATATAGAAAAGTTATGCAATTGCTCCAAAAACCGACTTTCTAACCGAGGCCCGGAGGGCCGAGTATCATATACCATTCGACTCAGTTCGTCGAGTATGTATGTATGTGTGTATGTGTGCGTGTATGTGTATGTGCAGACATGTCAACAAAATGACCACATCGCTTTCTCAGAGAGGGCTGAACCGATTTTCACAAACTTAGTCGCAAATGAAAAGGAAAATATTCCCATCAGCTGCTATTGAATTTTATTTTGATCCGACAGTTGGTTCCGGAGATACGAGTTGAAGAGTATGGTTACATAGAAAATCTTGTTATATTTTGTCCACATCAGTTTCTCGGCTTTTTCTGAACCGATTATCACAAACTTAGTCTTAAATGAAAGGTACAACGTTTTCATTGGCTGCTATTGATTTTTGTGTGGGTTTGACTTTTAGTTCCGGAATTACAGGATGATGAGTACGATCACACATAAAATCCCGATTTCAACGGATACTGCAAAGATTGTATAAAGGTGATTTTTTTTTCAAAAATGCGACCACAACTGCTTGGATTTATAGTTCTAGGTCACTAAAAGCCATTCAAAGTCTCTTTGGCCACATTGGACACCATCGCTGGATCCGGCGGCCCAGGCGGAAGTATCCAAACTTTGAATAACAATTACATCGATTTCTCGTAGATGGCTAGACCGTTTGGACCAAACTCAAATGAAAGCTTTTACTACCCCGTACACTGCTATTAAATTGAATTCTGATCCGACTTACGGTTCCGATGTTGCGGGTTGTGGTATGCGGGCACATAGAAAATTCCGACTCAAAATGATACCTCGATGAAGGCAAAAAGCTAAAAATTTCGCTAAAATGAATATATCTATGTGTCAAACAACTTGCATTAGCAGTTCTAGGTCACTGACGGCCAACCGAAGTCTCGTCGATCGCATTGACTATCATAGACAGTTCCGAAAGTGCCCCGGAAGAATCGCACCCTATAAAAATTAACAAACTCGCATCATATTTTTACCATTTTTTTGTTAACGACCTATTGAGTCAATTTGTCAACAGTTTTTTACGGCATTTAATTAGCAAGGGCCTGGAAGGTGAAGTATATTTTTCAATATTTAGAGCCATAGTACTCAAGGGAGAGCAAGGTATTGAAGGGAGAAAGTTTAGAAAAGCGTGGAAGGATCATATATGCAAGCTTAGAGCTCACCGGCGACTTAGTTACTTTACGCTTGTCCGGACATGCCGTAGACTCAGTGATTCGCATTTCTAATGCCAAAAGACCCTGACTCCTACGGTAGCAGACAAAAAGTTAAGTCGCCGGTGAGCTCTAAGCTTGCATATATGATCCTTCCACGCTTTTCTAAACTTTCTCCCTTCAACACCTTGTTCTCCCTTGAGTACTATGGCTCTAAATATTGAAAAATATACTTCACCTTCCAGTCCCTTGCTAATTAAATGCCGTAAAAACTGTTGACAAACTCACATCAGTTTATCGGGGATGGTTGGGACGATCTTCACAAACTTAGTCCCAAATGAAAGGTACATAATCGTCATAGATGTCTATAAACTTTTGTACGGTTCGGTTATATGGTTTCGGAAACCTTCCGGTCACCTATGAAATACCCACATAAACCGGAACACTTTTTTCATAAGGGGACCACATGAAATTTCAGAAATCGAATTCGTACTTTCGATGCCAAATATCTCTAAAATGCATGAAACGACTAGATTTTATGCCTAATCGAAAAAAATTTCGGCTGCTATTGAATTTTATGTCGATCTAAATCCGTTTCTGGAGTTACGGCTAGTTACTGTTCTCTAGTTTCAAGGAACTTGTAATTTTAAATGCAAATGATCGAATGTTTTCGGGGCTTCGATTCCCTCACTGATAAAACGACAAAAAAGAGGCTCACGATTTCGTTGGGTGATGCATCTTGAAGTCACAATTATAGCTTGCCTTTTTGAGGGTTAAGAGTGCGATCACACATATAAACTGATACCACTCTAACAGACTAGTTCACTAAAGACACCTCAAAGTCGCTTTGACATTGGCCGCACCTACGACGGTTCCTGAGTTCATAGAAGTAGGAACTGAATAGGAAAATTTTAAAATCGAATTTATATTTTTGATGCTAAATGTCTTTAAAATGCATGAAACGTCGAAATTTGATGATATCTCGAAAAATAAAATTGACAAAGATTGACTTTTTTGAATTTTGGCAAATTTTTGCCTTTGCCTTTCTCATATAGAAAGGTTATGCAATCACTTTGAAAATCGTCAAACTAATTTTCTTTCGACTGACATAGGATTTATGGATTTTACAGGAGCTAGGGAAGTAAGGAGGACATCAGGTCCGTGGCTGGCGAGTGTGTGTAGATGCAAAGTGTATTAAGAATGTAATCGACATTTCCACAATTATATTGAACGAAATCGGTCATGGAGTTATAGTTTGAAGAAATGAGAAAGGCACAATTGCACCGCTAAGTGGATTAAAACAGTTTTTTTAAGTACATCGAGGTTTCGTATATTGTGTGACCTTTTTTCAGCATGATAAAAATTTCAGCAATTCGATTGGGGCTTATAACCCTATTTTTGATGGGCATATTTACCGATTGCTGTGGGTCATACCATCTATTTCATTCCACTATAAGCTAAGTATGCACCTCTTGCGAAATGAAATTTCCTATACAAAACCTATGCATAAAAAACGTCGCGAAATGCTCGCGAAAAATTTTTTTGGAAACGAAAAAGCGTAAGCGGTACGCAGCTCTCGCGAAAACGATAACGAAATTTGTAGTTAGCCGAGACACGGTTCGACAAACGATAAGTTTCGTATTACTTCCGCGAGATAGCGCTGCTTTCTATGCGCTGTCACCACGGCAAGCTTTTTCCTTGCGAAGTAATGATCAGTGGTATTATTCCGCTGCGGAGGCTCGCGAAATTTTGACAGACTGCGATAAAAAATACAAAAAAACAAGATTTGTGTATTTTTTCATCGCAAGCTGTCAAAATATCTTAATATAGAATTTGCTTTTGTTATGCAATATTTGAAATTCGAATGGTGAGTTATAAAATATGATTGGAATTCTTTAATTTCTAATTCAAAATAATCTTTCAGTATGTAATGATTATTTACAGTGCGCCCAAACAAACCCGGATTCAGTCGCAACGGCAGAGGATTGTACAGCTGGAGAAATGATAAAAATCGTTCCGACTTACTATTTTTCAAAGCCGCTAGAGCAGTCTTTTCCGTTAGTGGTAGAAGCAGGAAACATCGATCTACCTCAGCAGTTTGCCTCAATAACAACAACGTATGACCTAGTCTACATCCGCAACTAGTGCAAACGATCCAAGCCAATCAGGGCAGATGTAGAAGACCATTGGCCAACTTTGGCAGTTGCAGCAGCAAACAAATCAGAACTATGATCACCCATCCGCAGAAAACGAAACAGCTACAGCACCGGTCAAACACAGTAGCATACGATACTGTACCATGCGTGCAGGAGGTCCTTTAATTCAGTTGGTGCAGCAAGTGAGATATTTTTATTATCTTTTTTAATTTGGAAAGGATCAGTACAGTGTAATGAAATACCTTATTCTTAAAAAGTTCGCGTTCACTCATTCACGTATATTTTATATCATGATTTTTTTCAGATCGAGCAGCAACCATAGCGGATACAGATCCAGTGGACACATCACCGAACACCATCAACCATCCAGCAGAAGAACGCGGTGATAATGGGTCAGCAGTAAACACAACGGCAAAATGCTTGGAAAGGACTTTTTCTCGGTAAGTTTTTACCACTAGCTTCCCTCCTCCAAACATTCCTTTGCATATCTAGATGTCCTTGTTGATTTTCAGAACAAACATAACGGAAGCCTACACGCACGACATGTTCAATCGGGCCAACCGTGTGACTCGTTTGGAAAAAGCGCTCATCATCGGTTTCATGGCAGCGAGGTGAGCAGACAAAAGAAGGCATCGTTTTTTCAGCAAGGTCGCTCTGGGCAAAATTTCTGCGAATTGCGAGGAATAAACCACCGAAGGGACAGTACCCGTGCTGAATCAGGCCGTTTTCCCATACATTGCAGCTATTGAATTTTAATACCCGGTCGAAACGATGGCATTTCTGCACTCGTAAGTGTTTTTTTCAATACAAATAGGTTAGCGATCTGAGAGGTTATTTAAAGTGCATTTTGCCAACTGGTTTCTGTTTTTAAAAATAATCAAAATTTCTAATGGGAATGGGATAGAAAATGAAAAGAGAAAAAAATGCGGAAAATCCTTCTAGTCTAGTCTAGGATCCTTTTTCACCGCTGTACTCAGTTAAAACTTTAGAAGCTTTACATCTGAAGCCGGAACTGCTTCAGGGAGTCTGTGTTTCAACGCCCCTTCCAAGATTCAGGAGACGGCTCTACATACTCTGTTGGCCGATCCGCCACAGAACATTATCGCCTAGTCAGTCGGTAACAGGAAAAACCAATGCTTTCGTGCTGGCAGTTCTCAGTTGAGTCGATCCGTTAAAAAACTCCGCAGGTGATGTGCCTTTCCCCCACGCATGAACTAGCAATTCAGAAGGGGGAAGTAGCTGCCAAAATGGCAAAGTTTTGTCCGGAAATCAAACTTCGTTACGCCGTTCGCGGTGGGGAGATCGTCAAAAGTGCGAAGCTGATCATAAGAACACCCGGCAAGCTGATGGGCTGCAATATAAAGTTCCGGGCTTTCGACCTTAAGAAGATTGCCGTTTTTGTACTGATTTTTGCACGTTATGATTCATCCGGATACACAAGCAGCTGTCGTCGTCTTGCCAGATGATGTTCTCGGTCACATACGAGCGGGAAGTGATTGAGTACGCCGTAACCAATCCCATCGTGATTCGGCTGGCGCGGGAGCAAGAATCACTCGATAACACCAAAAAGTACTACGTCATATGCCACTACCAGGACGAGAAATATCAAGCAATTACCGTGATTACCGTCGGACAAGCGATCATTTTCAGTCATGAGTGTAGGACAGTGGGGAGCAAGGCGCCGGTAAACAAACAATTAAATGCAATAGTTTCAGTACAAACATCTTGTGTCATGTTTAAACATAGTCCCCAACCCCCAGATGTCAAATTGTTACATTTTGTCATCCCCTCTAAAAGTGTTACATAATTTATTAACGGTCCCTAAATTTATGTATTTCAACAGCAGCATATACAGATCATGAATATGTATCGAAGAAGGTGTTTTATGTTACTATGTTTTAATTGCCGCAAGGTTCTACTGTATCGATTTTGTTGGCTATTTTCGGCAAATTTGAGACTAAGAGAAACGAAAGCAATGAAATTGAAAGACGGATAGGTATTCTAGAGCGAATCAGTTATAAACTTAGAACGGAAAACTAGAACTAGGCAGGCTCATATGGGCATGATCGAAAGGAAATGTGAAGAATTTTTTGCCTTCTGCAGAGTAGGAGTTGGGCGTTCCACCCAAGTCTACCGCATGGTCTATGGTAGAACATAACTCATCATCATGTTTTACCGCCGACGCCGGCACATTTCCTTTCGATCATGCCCATATGAGCCTGCCTAGTTCTAGTTTTCCGTTCTAAGTTTATAACTGATTCGCTCTAGAATACCTATCCGTCTTTCAATTTCATTGCTTTCGTTTCTCTTAGTCTCAAATTTGCCGAAAATAGCCAACAAAATCGATACAGAAGGTGTTTTATGTTTTATTTAAAAATTTTCAAAACCCTCCGCCAAAAAGTACTACGTCATATGCCACTACCAGGACGAGAAATATCAAGCAATTACAGTCATGAGTGTAGGACAGTGGGGAGCAAGGCGCCGGTAAACAAACAATTAAATGCAATAGTTTCAATACAAACATCTTATGTCATGTTTCAACATAGTCCCCAACCCCCAAATGTCAAATTGTTACATTTTGTCATCCCCTCTAAAAGTGTTACATAATTTATTAACGGTCCCTAAATTTATTTATTTCAACAGCAGCATATACAGATCATGAATATGTATCGAAGAAGGTGTTTTATGTTTTATTTAAAAAAATTTCAAAACCCTCCGCCAATGGTAGGGTAATGAGCCTCTGTTGGTCTTATTAGGAAGGAGCCGCACTGGTTCGTTATTCACTCTGCCTTCAACCAATGGAATGTCTAAAAATAGGCATCAATATCTTTGCTTTGCTCTCAAGTTTTTCCTATGTAATAACGGCATTCAATTAGCAAAGGACTGGATATTGATCTAGTTCCTTCGAATTTTTCAGACAGCTCTATGCGCAAACGATTTCTTTAATGTCCTGTATTTCGAGCATTTTTCGAGATAATGATAATTTAGAAGAGTGATGTCTGCGGCAAAGTTTTTCAGCACGTTAAGGACTGTCTCATGGTACATAGAATTGCTTGATTTACTACCACCACAGAGAACAGACATCAATGTTCCAACAAATAAATCAATAATATTCGTGTAAGCAGCAAATGAATATCCGTTAACATACATGCATTGCGTTACTAGCTTATCCCAACCTTTAGGACAATCACAGACTATCAAACATAACACTCGAAGACAATAGTGTTATGCCTGTTTGTCTGTGATGGTTTAATTATGTATATCATATTGAAATCTGATTTTCTTCCTTAGAAAAATCCTTTATTTTTGTTCTATTGCGATAGCCTATAGGGTAGTGGAGCCGTTATTCATCTCATTAGTTAGGATGTCACACTTTTTCGATTGCAACTCGGCTTACAGTGATTGGATTGCGCTTAAATAAATGCTTCGTTCTTAAGAAGCAGTAACATAAAAAATCTGGTTTGAAAAATGTAAAATACTCGCGTTTGAGCGAAAGTCGAGTACAACGAACCCTTATTCATCCTATCATTTGACCTAATGCGTTGAATAGAGGGAGCAGACACTGTTCTAACTGTATTCAAATGGGTGGGATGAATATAGGAGCTAAGATGAATAAGGGCACAGTAACCCTCGGTGAACACTGAAACATAACGTGAATTATGCAATGTATGACCTCCGATCGGCCTGTTTTCGGTAGAATTATGTTTAGTATGCCTGAAAATGACAAATAAAGCTTCTGAATCTAACGGCAGAAAACGCATTTTAAAAGTAGACTCGCAACACAAAAGTTTTCATGTTAGTAAAATATTGAATAGTGATATAATTATTATTCTGAGAAACCAATGAAATATTATTTTATCATTAGCTTGAAATACCAAAAATTTTCATATTCCAAAAGCTGCACATACAGAGCATGAAATGTACTGAATTGGTGTAATATTTTTATTTTTTTCATTTCCTGCCTTGGGCTGATGCTTCGGAGGGTCGCTAATAGGAACAATTTTATATGTCAATAGGATCATAGCACTAGCCATGTGGTTAAGCAAAGCTGCGAACAATAATGTTCAATTTTGCTACAAAATGTAATATCGCGGGTATTATAAATTTGATTTGTTTTATTCATTTGGTTATTATAATAGGGTAAAGAGCCTATTTTCTCATTTGAAACTGTTTACAACTAATTGGAATATAATTAAATTTTATTTTTTAATTCTAATGCAACACCAGCTTAAACATTTTGTCTCCATTGTATTGTGAAAAGCAATAGTTCACGAACTGGTTTATACCGCAGGTAGGGTAGCGAATTCTTCCTTGAATCTGTCCTTTACATGTATATCCTAGGTATGCGTTGGCGTATATGCTCACAAAATGGTACCTGTAATAAAAAAGGAAGTAAAGAAAAATGCATATACAAATTCAAAAAATCATACTTATACATATTGGCTCGCTCTTCATCGTAACTGTGTATTGCGATTTTTTTCTTAAATCTACATTGCGACTTTTCAGCCATGCGCCACAAGACCGTACGTTGAATTACGCGCCCATCTAATTTGCATCAGTGCGAGATAGACAATACTCGTATAAGCAAATTTTTAGATGTAAGAAAGTTTGCAAGTTTATGTTTAGTTTTGGTACCTCGAATTTAACTGCCTTTAGCGCGTTTAGAATCGTGCTAGCACCGGCAAGTGCCCTCTAGCTGTTATAATATCTAGTCCCATTCTAGCAACCAGACTCTTTGTCGCATGGCAGTGCATGTGTGCGGCTTCGTAACTATTTTTTGTTCCATTTTCTTATACAGCCGCTCTCTCGTATGTTCATGTGTTCGGTTAGGGTTGCACTTGTGTTTCTTTCCAGTTTGTACATGATGGTGCATCCATAGGTTCCGCTGCCGTTCAGGGGAAATGTCGGCATCGCAATTGTATTGATGTTGAAATCGATGTATCCAAACATGTTTGGCTGAGTTTAATGGTGAAATCGATTTCCATAGAGCTCGCATCTTTGCAACTGCGTGGAATCAATAGGTTAAGTATAGGGCAGATGTGAGTTACTTTTCGGTTCCTTACTTTTTCTTGCTGAAAACAAAATAAAAACAAACATAAGCGAACAATAAAATAATAGACGAATATTAGAAAACGTTTGTTCCAGAACACGAAGAAACTGAAAGTACTCCGGAGCAAACAGGGAAAAAATCGTACCTGTATTCTCTTCTCATTTTTCTTCTTCGTGTAGCAGACCGGAATAAAAAAGAGCAAGTATTTGTTGCTCCGAAACACTTCCGTTAGTCAGCTCAACCCAGTAAGTTCAGTCCAAAAATTAACCGGAATTTTGGCTAAATCTAGTTAGCGTCCGACTCCCGTTATACAACTGATTCTCATTAAAATCGGCTGTCACTGGAGCCGGATACTAGCTAGAGCTAGCCAAAATTTCAACTAAATTTTACTGAGAACATTTGTCCCGGAACTACGTCAATAAAAATTTTAATATGAATGCGTCGTTAGGTTCCTTCTTCACAAACATTTTGTCATACACGGTAAGTTCGTACAACCTCTCACACGAATGTGTTTTCCAATATCACCAGTATGGTAAATACATGACCGCAAATATTATACCGGAAAGGCAATTCGTACTACACTCGGCTAGGAACTTCTCAAAAGAAAAGCAAGGATTCACTTGTGTAACCGGTATGGTATAAACCTACTTCTGATGAAGAGCGAAACGTTAGCACACACATGCATTCGGTTAAGACAGATTCTCAGCCAATATTGTTGTGGGCGCTCACTAATGTGAAATATGATGTAACCGTGCATCGAACTTCCTGCAAAACCTCAGACATCATCACTGTAACCATTCTCTGGGATATACTCGGGCGTGTTTGCCAGGAAGACACCTGGAGAAACCGTTTAGCAACTCACAAGCTTGTTTTATGTACACCGTTTTTCAATTTTAAAATATCAACATGAAAAATAAATAAACAAACAACAGCTGATAACGATTTTCAGCTGTCAAAAGCGACATCTAACGGCAAACGCACAGACTAGTTTTCGCGAGCAAATGTCAAAATTCCGCACGGAAAAAGGAAAAATATTTCGCGACCTCATTTCGCAAGAGGTGCATACTTAGCTATAACTGGACGGCATATTTCCCTCGGTGAAAGAAGAAAGCGTATTTGAAAAATGTGTAATAATGCTTGTATTAGGATGCTTTCAATAAAAAATGAAGCAGGTGCTAATTTCTAACCAATATAGCAATAAATTGGAGTAATTGATGCGGAGATCATAGTGTCTAACGTTGAAATATAGTTATTTTTGCTAAGGGGAGCGTAATAGACCTGTTTACCTACAGTTGAAACCTGGAAAATACAACCTGCGACAATCATTTTTCTCTTGTTTAGTGCTAATCCATGATGTCGGAAGTAGTGCGCTGTATAACGCACCATTGTGCGAATACAGCGCACTACTTCCGACGTGATTTTATTGTTTAGAACCAGAGAAAATACGATTGTCGCTGGTTGGATTTTCCAGCTTTCAACTGCAACTAGAATATGGATGTACGATTCGGATCTGATTCCCTTCGTGTTTACTTGAGAACGAAGCACAGTCAGTTGCATCATACAAATTTCTTATAACTCTTATCACGTTCTTCGGATATACTATATGATATAGTGGCAGGACTCAGAGAATCGCTCAAATCAGCATAGGACAACATCAGGGCTAGAAATCTCAAAGGCGTAACCAAATCAATGGAAAAGCGGAAAAATGGCCCATAAAATAGACATACAAACGAATTATTGCTAATGCTCTGTTAACCCTTAAAGGCGCAAATCAATTTTTTTTTAGGATTTAGTGAAATGTGTCTCACAGCTATATTACGTTGATGCGATAATTTTTAGACAATTTTCAGGGTGTTGTTTTAAAACAACATTGCGCATTTAAGGGTTAATAACATATCAATATTCTTCAATCAATGCATTATGTAAGGAAAACTAAATTTTCCTAATGAGCTTATATATGTTGTGCTGAGCCAAAAAAAAAAATTGATTTTCTTTTTGAATCAATTTGAAGTTCATACTCTCAATAGCGGTTACTCAAATTTCCAACGACACTGAGAACTAAGAACTGGAATTGCAGGTCTTGATATCACGCAACCTCTGAAGTGCAAGCGTGCATACTTCACTTTACATCGATATCGACTTTTTCTAAAAGTGGCTTTCCAGTAGTATCTTTCATTTGAAATATTATCGCTAATCCTAATGCCAAAGAGCAAATAAAAACCTGTTTTAATTCACCTAGCGGTGCAATTGTGCCTTTCTCAATCATGAACACGAGAATTTTTGAGTTGCTTATATTTATTAAAAGCTTTAAAATGTATACATTAAAATTTTATTATACATGACTTGACAACTATATACAAGAAAAGAAATCATTATTCAAGTTCTAAAATTTTGCAAAAGAAACAACAGCCATGGTAATATTGAATTGAAAGTCCCAAAAAGTCGATTTTCATAAAAAAAAAATTCGAGATAGCATAACATCTCGACGTTTCGTGCATTTTAAAGATGTTTGGCATCAAAAATACGAATTCGATTTCTGAAATTCCATGGAGTCCCCTCTTTGGAAAAAATTTTGAACTCCGGCTTATATGGGAATTTCATATGTGACCGGACAGTTTAGTCTATATTTCCGGAACCATATAAGCAATCCGTACAAAATTTTATAGACATCTGTAGCTATCATTTGGGACTAAGTTTGTGAAAATCGGCCCAACCATTTCCGGGAAAACTGATGTGAGTTCGTTAATTTTGAAAGATGGCCGCTTTTCCCGGGCACTTCCGGAACCGTCTATGGTGGTCAATGTAGTCAACGATAGTTTGGTTGGCCGTCGGTGACCTGGAACTGCAAATTTAAGTTGTTTGAGAGACATTTTAGCGAATTTTTTACCTTTTTTGCTTTTATCGGAGTATCGGTTTGAATCGCAATTTGCTATGTGATCGCACGCCACAACCCTTAACTCCAGAACCGGAAGTCGGATCGGTATGAAATTTAACAGCCATTTACGGGGGCTCAACACCTTTCATGTGAGACTAAGTTTGGTTGAATCGGTCCAGCCACAGTTTATAAAGAACAGTTGCGCAAAGACTGAAGCAAATCTACCTATTGAACACTCAAAACGTCTACCTATCGGATACGAAGAATAACAATGCTCGAATGCGTGGGGAGTATCGTTGTTATGTGATTATAATTATGAGAAAAAATTCAATGATGTAATATTAACATTTAAATAATGTTAATATTTTGCTTAATGACAATTATTAAAAAATATATGTTCACTGATATTCAAATTTGGCACTATTTTAAACACCGGAACAGCTCTTCCACCGACAGTGGAAATATGAAGGTATTTCTCATAGTTAAAGTGCAGCTAAAATTTTGACAAATTTGTGTATGCATTCCACTTATACATATGTACCTGTTTCAAATTTATCTTACGCTGCAAATTCGACTGTTTTTTGTCACACCCCAATCAGACGGCAAGCGGCAAAAATCAATGCATTTCGTTCTTAGCTGCGGATCAGTTGAGAACCGGAAAAAGCTTAAATTCTTTATACGATGTTATTTATCGTCCTGATTTTTACAAAATAAAACTAAACACTTAATTTTAAATTTTTAAATGTACAAAGTTAACTTCTAACTGAAGCGTTCGGGTTAAGTCATTTGAAATTTAACTAAAAATAAAAGGTTGCCAAAATTTAAAAAAGACCAATGATTGTTCCAATGTTGCCAATCCTCTTTACGCAACTCTACTATTAACAACTCTGGGTCCAGCCATCTCCGAGAAACCGATGTGACTGTTATTCTGAATTTAGATACTTCCGCCGGGGCTTCCGGAACCGATGATGGTAGCCAATGTAGCCAAAGAGACTTTGAATGGCTGTTAGTGACCTAATACTACAAATCGAAGTAGTTACATTTTGGAAAAATTTTCACCTTTATACATTCATTGCAAAATTTATTAAAATTGACATTTTCTGCGTGATCGTAATCATCACCCTGTAATTCCGGAATCGGAAGTCGGATCCATTAGAAATTCAATAGCAGCCTATGCGAACGTTGTATCTTTCATTTGAGACTAAGTTTGTTAAAATTGGTTCCGCCATCTCTGAGAAAAATGAGTGACATTTTTGGTCACATACATACATACAGATGCACATGTAAACATACATACATACAAGGGGACAGCAGGGACAGGAGGACAGAAGTTCAGGGGCTTAACGAACCCCCCCCCCCCTCCCCCGGAGCTACTGCGAGTTGGGTGAGTCTTGCTAGGATATGGTGGGGCAAGGCAATGTTGGGCTCTTCCAAACCTCTAGAAAAAGCCATATAAATCCGAATGCAGCTCCGACGAAGCGAGTCGGTGCCGCTTCCGCTAAGGTTTTACCCAAGACTTTAGCATAAGGCACCCTTACCCAACTAATGTGCCAACCGGCACATTAGGATCGACACCAGTGCAGCGCTCATAGTTTTCGGCCAGCATCAACCCTTGCAAATTTCTCCAAGTGGTGCACCATGGAAGCTAATTTCCTGGGTTACATCACCAGCTACAGCCTTAAGCTAAGCTGATATTTTGATGCAGTCGCGCTTTCCAAGCCATATGCTTACGGAAACGAATAAACACTTTGTTTAATTAAACACAGTTTGTTGCTGCTAGCAGCAGACGGCGGCGCACAGTGATGCCGAGGCGGAAAAAAGACAAAAAATGCACCTTTTATTTTTGTTCCAAGGTTATTTTTGTATTATTGTACAGTATATGAGAAATGATTTGCCAAAATTTCAGGACGCTACAGTATTTCAAAGTTCAGTGCGCTCATTGTTCGATTTTTTCTTCCCTTGTAAAATATATAGAGAAACTGAAACAAACTTTATCTCGATTTTCAAATAGGAGCACACACTTTCTCGCATGTCACACTAGGCCCATTTTGAAGATTTTTTATCAGCTTTTCGAAAATCTCTATGACATCTTGCGCAAACCACATCTTTCTGGTATTAACAGTGTACAGGTATACATCGATTTAACGTACTTGAGGGATTCCATGGGAAAGTGGCTGACCATAAAATATGACCATCTTCGAATCGAACAAAACTTTGCAGTTGTGTTCGGATCATGAATTTCCATGATTTTCTCTGTCAATTTTGATACAAGAGCATTTTTTTAAAAGGGCGTAGAAATTTTTGCATGCAGCATGAAAATAAAAATTTCTCGGTTACCGTATTTTATACAGCAAAACTATCTGAGAAATAGTTGCAGGGAATGGAAACTTCTACACGAAAAAATATACACAGATTTTTTTAAATATTGTAGTTTTCGAAATATTTTAAATTTTGTTCCAATAAATGCAATAACAATTATTCCATTTGTTTACGACCTTTTCATAAGTTATTTGTGTTTCTCCATCAAGAACAGAAAGTTTTGCAAAATGCTCATAAAATATCCTGCAACTTTCCCGTTGACATCAAGGCGATATTGGGAACAAGTTGAAAGCTACAAGAAAACAATGAATATATGATTCAGCTATAGGATCAGATGATCAAACTATATAGTTGAATCATATTTTTGTTGTTTTCTGATAGCTTTCAAAAGGTTTACAATAACACCTTGATGTCAAAAGAAAAGTCACAGGAAATTCAATGAGCATTTTCATAAACCTACTATTTTTGAAAGAGAAACGCGCACATCTTATGAAAAGGTCGTAATCAAACAAAATAATAGTTTTGGTTAAAACAAAATTTAAAATATATCGAAAGCTGCATTTTCGAAATTATTTGTTATGAACATTTTGATTTGAAATAGTAATTGGAATTATATTCAATAATAAAATAGTATTCTTTATTGAAAGGAGTATGAATTTTAATAATATGCTAACAGTTGTTAAGAAAACTTTCTTTTTTCTTTTCGATCAAGAAGAGTTTAAATTAAATTAAATAAGAGTTTGTAAATCGTATTCAGAGTTGGCAGCACCCTCTCAGATTTTAATGAAACTTTCTGTACATGAAGATTTTGTCACAAAAAGCCACTTTGCATACTTTGTTTTTCCAAAAATGATCTAGACTGTCTTTTGAAAAGGGTCAAACTTTATTTACCAATTTTTTTTTCAAATGGCTATTGTCTAAAAATGACAAATTCTACAAAAAAATGTTGTATGAGTGATTTTCCCAAAATTAGTCAAATTTTTGAATAAAAATATTGAAGAAATTCTCCATTAACTCCTACACTAAAAAAAATCGATTTTTAAAATTTAAAATCGATTTGCAAAAAAACCCCATTTTTGATTTGGATGATTTTTTTTTCAAGATAGGTAATTAAGTTCCCTACCTACCGTCAAAATTTCAAGTTGGGCACCTTCAAGGAAAAAAAGTTATTTGAAAAAAACTTTTTCTTGTCCAAACTGATTTTTTTTCAGTGTATTTTTATCGAAAACTAAACCAATGAAAGTCATAACCATCTCAGAATCCAATTTCCCAACTGCCTATTGGCCGGATACATGCAAAAACTATCAGTAACAAATTTGGTATATATTCATAACAAACTTGAATGAAGCACGGATGGAATGATCTTGACCTAATGTTGTATATTAAGGCGTATTTCCTGAGTGTTGCTATGAGTACCTCGCTTTGTCTTACCCACTTTATCCACCAGTAACGACCACTCGCTCATTTGAAAGTTTACATTCAAGTTTGTTATGAATATATACCAAATTCGGTACTGATACTTTTTGCATGTATCCGGCCAATAGGCAGTTGGGAAATTGGATTCTGAGATGATTATGACTTTCATTGGTTTAAAAATACACTGAAAAAAATCAGTTTGGACAAGGAAAAGTTTTTTTCAAATAAGTTTTTTTCCTTGAAAGTGCCCAACTTGAAATTTTGACGGTAGGTAGGGAACATAATTACCTATCAACAAACAAAATTTCATCCAAATCAAAAATGGTTTTTTTTTGTAAAACGACTTTAAATTTTTTAAATCGATTTTTTTCAGTGTAGGAGTCGATGAAGAGTTTTTTCAATATTTTTATTCAAAAATTTGACTAATTTTGAGAAAATCAATCCTACAACATTTTTTGTAGGATTTGTCATTTTTAGACTATAGCCATTTGAAAAAATGGTAAAAAAAAAGTTTGACCCGTTTCAAAAGACAGTCTAGATAATTTTTGGAAAAACAAAGTATGCGAAGTGGCTTTTTGTGACAAAGTCTTCATGTACAGAAAGTTTAATTAAAATCTGAGAGGGTGCTGCCAACATTTGTTCGAGTTGACGCGAAATTCGTCCGATGAAACCTTTCTTCTATCAACTAAGGGTAAGGTAAGGTATTCTCGGTAAAAAAAAACTATCTAACTCAAAAAACATTTTTTGGTGATGTAGAGTATGAATTTCCATACAACAATGCAACATTTGAACAATGTTTTCCTTAATTTTCATAGCAATATATTGAAAATTGGGTGAGTGACACTGAATCTTCAGGAGATACCTCGAAAAAATGCGATGTACACTATACAAACTAATCTACTAACACACTCTGTATCTCCCAATTTAAAGAAAACGTGTCTTTGTACCAAATTAACCTTATCCCCTCCTTAATATGTATAGGTTGTAATAGCATGTGTATCATATGAGGTTTTTAGTTCGTAGGGCCAACAAAGAACATTTTTTAGAAGATTTCATCCAACATGCGCTATTGACAGTCTGCGTTCTGGTGGTTAATATATTACTTTGATAAAATATGGCGAGTGGGAGTTCACATATGAGGAATGAGAAGGGAGGGGTTCGGTGCATTAGTGGCATTTTGCTCGTAATATTTGGTTTTAACGTTTTTAATTTGGTTTGTGTTCTAAATAGCAGTTTTTGATGTATGGTTGTTGTTTATTGACACAGATGACAAATTTTGATCAAGTAGTCATCGACATTTTGCATCTATGATTGATCTTACCTACTTGTATCTGGTTCAATCACTTAAAATTGGCCATCTAAACTAATCAGTTCGTATTAACTCACAAGTGCTACGTTATGTTTATAGTTCAAAAAACATATTTTCTTTATGAAGATTATCACTTGATATACTAACCACTTGTTATTCTCCTCAATTCTGTGCATACATCATGAATGCACCAGTTAATGGTAAGTTTTGTTCGAGGTTTTGTCTCATTAAATTTGAAGCTTTATTTTTGTTTCATTTAAAAAGCATTCAAAAGAAAAAGTCTATTGGATGCTACTAGTAGCATAAAAAATGCTGATAGCAAAAGAAGCAAAATAGAAAATATTATTTTTGATCAAATTCAGGAGGAGAGATGTGAAGATGCTCAACGGATTATTAAATGTTTCTGGCTAGATTATGATCGTCGTTGGAAAAAGCACAGCGGAAGGTTGAAAAGTTCAACAAGGAAAATGCCGATTGGTTGGAAGAATATTTAATATTTGAGCTACCAGTAACCTCTAATGGCGGGCAAGTCAAACCCGGAAGACCCGAGAAGAAGTTTGACGAGCTTTGTGACAGAAGTAAGCGGTTGAAAACGGCAGAGCTGAGAAGCAAGTATACAACAGAAGAGCTTGTATTTGCAGCACAAATCAGTCTCAGAGCCGATGGAGAGGTTGAAGCTGCAAATATGTTGATGATTCGAAACAAGGTTCGTATTAGGCATGACCGGGTTGAGATCAAGGCGTAAAATAATGTTTCAAATGATAATTTTACTTATGATTTGAGATATACCTATTTCGTGTCATTTTGCAAAATCCAGTAGTTCGATTATTTTAAACTTGGTGTATTTCATAGATTCGAGTCAGAATGATGAACGATCAGGCTCTAGCGGTTTTACTTGATTCCAAGTTGTCCCAGAGAGGGTACCAAGTAGTTCGAGAACATGCACCAGACTCCTACCCTCCGTACAAAAACGTCTTAGAAGCAAAGAAAAGGTATTCAAAGGTTTAAGGCATCTTAAGGTAATTGTAAAGTTCTGTATTTTCTTCAGATGTTATCCCGCAAACATACACATTGATGAAACCGATTGCATCGTTACGCTTCAGTCACTTCTCGATCACACAGCAGCGAGAATAGTGGATCTTTCGAAGGATGGAATCGTTGTTTCTGCGAACGGTAAAACCAATATCGATCTCGTAATGGTGTTGAAGTATGGCTGCGATGGGTCTGGTGGCTTCACTGAATTTAAGCAAAAATTTACAACAGCTGGATGTAAAGATTCAAATATATTTTTGACATCACTTGTTCCGTTACGTTTGCTCAATGAGACGGAAATCGTGTGGGTTAATCCAGCGCCATCCTCGACACATTATTGCAGACCAATACGATTGCAACTGACGAATGAAACTTCTGAGGTGATTATGAATGAATATAGCCGAATGTCGGCGGAGATTGCTGCGTTGCGTCCAGTTGTTTTTGAGCATGATGGTTATACATTAAATATTTTCTACAAAGTACATTTAACTATGGCAGACGGCAAAATAATCAACACTATCACACATACAACATCAGCACAGAGGTGCTATTTGTGCGGGGTAACTTGCTCACAATTCAACCAACTAAAGGAAATGCCCATTAACGAATTATTTTTAAAGTTTGGCATCAGTTCTTTGCATTCTTTAATAAGAATTTATGAATGTATTATTCATATAGCCTACCGTCTTGCTTTCAAAAAATGGAAGAAGACAGAGCACACAAATTTGTACGAGGCTACAAAAAAAAGAATACAAGATGATTTTTTGAAAAGCTTGGCCTGCACATTGACAAACCAAGATCAGGTTTTGGTAATTCCAATGATGGAAATACGGCCAGGCGTTTTTTTCAAAACGCTAAACTATCAGCGCAGATAACAGGAGTTGACCTTACGCTGATTGAACGCTTGAGAACCATCCTGATTGCAATATCATGTGGGGAGCCAATCAATGCTGAAAAATACAAAACATTTGCTCATGAAACAGCGGAACTTTATGTAAAGCTTTACCCGTGGTACAATATGCCAACCACACTGCACAATCCATGGTCATGATATTATAAGCGTATCCGCACTTCCTATAGGAAAGATGTGTGAGGAAGCGCAGGAAGCTACGGCGGCTACGAAAGGATCATTCAAGAAAAATGTCTCGAGAATCCACAATGGAGGATATTTTCAAAGGATTACTGGTGGCATCAGATCCACTCATATCATCTTATCGGAAAGCAGAAAAAAACAGGAAGAAAATCGGGTTACCTGCTGATGTACAGGAACTACTCGCGAATCACATTGAACAAGAAAGCTCAGAGTCTGAGCTCAGTGACTAGTTTTAAATAGAAATGTAGAGAAAGTAGTTGAAGCGAAAATCGTGGAAACGATTATTAAACTAAAACTAAAACAAAATATACAATGTGGCCTAGATAGTTATAAATGAATGATTTTATTCTGAATTATTTTTTGAAAGAACACCCTTTCTGAGCAAGGTAATGGAACATTTCATATCTTTTTTTACATTTCTTATAAAAGAAATGTATAGAATTCGCTCAAACTTTCAAGATTTTTTTCCGAGGCCCAGAGGGCCGAGTCTTATACACCAATCGACTCAGCTCGACGATTTGGGACAATGTCTGTGTGTGTGTCTGTGTGTGTATGTAATGAACAAACTCATTCGTGTTTCTCAGCAATGGCTGAACCGATCTTATCCAAACCAATTTTAAATGAAAGGCCTATCACCCAGACAGAACGCTATTAAATGGTTTTTGATTCTGATGTTTAGTTTCCAAGATATGAATATTTAAAAGTGCAAAAATGGCGTTTTTTGCAGTTTTTTTAAAACTGCCGAAATTGACGACAGAGATAAACACATTATATATCTTTAGACAGCTTATACGAATACCTTTCGAACGAGCTATAGATTGTTGCAATCGGACTATTATCAAAAGAGATATTTAACATTAAACACGGACGAAAGATTTTTATCATTTCCCGTAGCCAGAAATAAGACCAAAAACTTGAAATCTATTATTAACGCCAAAGCGGCTAATTTGAGGTTAATAGTATCTTCGGAGAATTTAATGGATGCAATATGCCCTTTCTTTTAGAATTGCGTTTTTGTTGATTAATCCTCCTACAAGTGAAATATTTTCATAAATTTTCTTGAAAGTGATTGTACTGAAATGATACCTTCGGCAAATTTGTAGGTCTTACTTTTGTGAATAACTTTACTGGAGACATCGAATATCTATTTTAAAAGCTTTAAAAGTTATGGCTGTTTGTCTGTGGATTACTCATTGTCGACTATTTATTGTTCAATATAGCAATAATCCATTTAAATAAGCCGAATATTATTTCGATGAAACGAATTTCGTATTTCATTTTTCTATCTACAACCGCTAGAAATAACCACCGAACAATTCCAAGTTGTCTAGATGGGACTTGATCACTTATCGGTGCAAAAATGTTCATTTGCGCGAACCTTCTGACTGAAAACTTCTTAACTTGGGCCCTATTCTCACAGTCACGTCACTTAGTGACTAGAAGAAAATTTCCTTCTAGTCACTAAGTGACGTGACTGTGAGAATAGGGCCCCTTATAACCACCGGATCAATCTGAAACATATCTCGAAAAATGAAAAGCGATATAAATAACTCCAAGCTACGGCGTAGCCAAGAGGTGGTTTGGGAGGTTCATCCCCCCCCCCCCCCCCCCCCCCCAAATAAAATTAATTGGTTTGAAGAGAAAACTTTAGTGATGCTGACTAATTTAATTTTATATTACGATAATAATTATATGATCAGCACATTGATAACCTATTGTTTTAAATATCATGAAGATTTTTGAAAAATTTTGGGAATGGGATCCTGATCTGTAACTGATCTATTGGTCGAGATCTCACAGTTGTCTAATTGCATAAATTTCAAATACCTGCATGAAAACATTTTAATAGAAATCCATTCAGGAGTTTCAAAATCAATCATAATCCTCAGATTTCCTGTCATATTGAGCTCACTTTTGAAGGGATGTATCGAAATATGGATTACGGTCAATTTTTTTAATAGGAAGCGAAGTTGGAACTGATTTAATGTCTATGAAACATAGAACTGCTCACCGAAAAATTGTAAAACTTTCAACATTTACTGATCATGTTTTTATTTTGGGAATGCGTAGAGTTGAGACGAAATCGTAGTATGATTAATATCAAGAATATCACTTTCCGAAATTAGAAAGAAATTTTTGAAAAATTGCGTTTTCCATTTGGTTCTAACAGGGTCTGATCGATTTTTATGAGCATCTGATTTTTGTTGTATTGTATGTATTATATGATTAGGTAAAATATATGTTCGAAAACAATAATTTAAGGTCAAGAGAACATTATTTCGAAACCAATAATTTCGGAGGTATAGTACAGCACATCATCTGATAAAATAATTTTGGCGGTCAATTCTCCTAGAAGTAGTTATGGAGAATTCACTGTTCCAACTAACTTAGTTCGAGAGTTAATGTCTTCAGCAAAGTTTTCGAGAGTGCTATTATAAACCACTTTGTTGAAGACATGAAGGCTTTATGTATTCAGGGTATCAAAATATTTAGGCTATTTGAATCTACCCTTAAAATGAACTATTATGATTTTACTGTTTATGATAAATCTCTTCTACTTTTTATAAACAATAAAATTTAAATTTTATCCAAAGCTTGAGTTTGTGAAGCTCACAATAATAAGTTATTTTTGAAAGATATCATTTTATAGCTCGATATACTCCCCACACGAAGTATTCATGCCTTCAACAAGGTTGTTTCAAATGACAGCCTCAACAAATTCGCTAAAGACACGAAGTCTGCTACTATTGTTTTTGAAAAATTTATTCTGCACATTTTTAAAACTTCAAAGATGACGGTTTCGGAATGCCATTTTGACGTTTTCACCAAACCGAATTTCTGGCCGCTGACTCCAAGTAAGTAGAAACGTTCTACACTCGTCCACAAGAAACTTCTTCGAATACTGCTTATCTATTATAATTCGGTGAAGACCCGATTTAATCAGCCCCGGATTTGATCAGCCCCCGATTCAGTCTGCCCCCGATTTTGTCAGCCCCCGATTCGATCAGCTCCCGATTTTGTCAGCTTCATATCAAACTATGTTCTATGGGCTCTAGCAGACAAACAAGGCTGAATCCGAGTAAATCCTTTCTTGAGCATATTTTTCTTATCTTAAAGATGCAAAGATGCAAAAATAAAAAGATCAATCTACTTTAAATTTTACCTCTAAGCGAAATTTATATTAATTATTCAGAAATAGTTATGAGGCTTCAGGAACTAAAGAAGAATATTCTAACAGCTTCGGTTTATTCTAAAGAGAGAAAGAAATATGTCCCGATTCAGTCCCCGTTTCGTCAGCCTAAAATGCACCATGGGGCTGATAAAAACGGGTCTTTACTGTATTTATTATTCACTGTGTCCCACATTAATTGGTACATTTTTTTGTTGAGGATTATTTTTTCAATTGCAACGAACTACACTAATATTTTAGTAGTTTTCAAGGAGTTATTTTATCGACTTCTTCCAAAATTTGGCGAACCTACTCCCATTCTTTTTCCCTTATTTATTTCGACTATTATGTAGTCAAATTTTCTTTTTTACTTTTTAACGATATTCAATTAGCTAGAGATTACTGAATAGGGAAAGTTATGAAAATTTAGAGCCATTGTACTCAAGTGAGAGCAAGGATGTGAAATATACAGATCGGAAAACTAGAAGTGGCAAGGTCATTAGAAACAGGCTTCAAATCTTACGGTCTAATCTTTTGTCTTCTGCTGCTAGCAGTTGAGCTTAGGCAGAATTACTACGAATCGCTCAAGTCTACCAACATGTCTCAACGGCAAAAACAGACTTGTCCCTCTTTAACGTGTGAACCGATAAAAGAGAAGTCAAGTAAGATCGCCACTAAAAACCTGTCGACGATTACTCTCATTCATGCGATAGTTTATCTTAAAAGGATATCCTAAATTATTTGGTATGCTTAAGGGCTTATATGTTGCGAATTGAGTATTATTTTTTAATAAACTGAGTAATGACCGTCGCTCCACAACGCAG
The DNA here is from genome assembly GCF_030247195.1 of Topomyia yanbarensis. Classification (NCBI taxonomy): domain Eukaryota; kingdom Metazoa; phylum Arthropoda; class Insecta; order Diptera; family Culicidae; genus Topomyia; species Topomyia yanbarensis. The sequence continues at coordinate 234,635,448 of NC_080672.1, read as the reverse complement.
TTTATTTTTCATGGCTTGCGGTGAGTACGATCTCTCCAATTGCTGAACTGAATATTATAGAATAGGCGTTAGTTTTTAATATTCTTTACAGACTTTACTTACCCAGATTTAAATCGCGCAAATGGCTCTGAATCAGACCCCTAAGACGATTTCACTAGATTTTCAGAGCAGCGTGAGCAGTGCACTAGCGCGGGTGACAGAAGTTTGTCGAAGAGTTTCGCGAAAAAAATGTTCTAGTAATGATAATGATTTTTCGTGACGAGATATGAGAGTTTTTTTCATAATATGTTCTTTGACATTAGGATTAGTAACATTAATTCAAATCAAAGATATTACTGGGAAGTCACTTTTAAAAAAAGTCGATATCGAAGTAAAGTTTGAACTATTCACGCATGCACTTCAGAGGTAGCCTGATATCAAGAGCTGCAATTTCAGTTCTTAGTTCACAGTCGTGTTGGAAACTTGAGTAAGCGCAATTGAGAGTATAAAATTCAAATAGATTAAAAAAAAATTCGATTTTTTTGGCCCAGCACTTTAGAAAAATTCAGTTTTTCCTACACAATGCATTGATTGAAGAATTTAGATATGTTATTAACAGAGCATTAGTAATAATTCGTTTGTCCGTCTATTTTATGAGCCATTTTTCCGCTTTTCCCATGATTTGGTTCAGCCTTTGAGAATTCTAGCACTGATGTTGTCCTATGCTGATTTGAGCGTTTCTCTGAGTATGTGTTATCAAAAACATCGCAAAAATCAAGTTCTAAATGTTCTCAATCGAAATAATATTCGAAGAGAGTGCTAAGAGTTATAAGAAATGTCTCATCACACTGTTAGGTGGATTAAAAGCGTTTTTTTATCTGTGTGACTTTAGTTCAAAATTGTTTTTTTCTCTCAACTTTTTTATTGTAAAATCGAATAAAATTAAGGATCTACAATTTGGCATCATTCCAAATCTTATTTGGATAATTTCAAAAACCAGAAGAATTTTTTTCATTTTAGAACCGTAAAAATTTAATGAATCAAACATATTGAAATGGGAGTACTACCGAAAGAGAAAATGAATATTCATGCGATTTTATTTAAATAAAGTTATGTGTTTCACCACACACCAGAAAATAATGAAATTCAAACGACATGTAAATCAATACGAATGTAAACATACACAGCTTGAATCAAAAATTTGATTGAAAATTAAGTTGAATGCGATGTACTCAATGGGAGCATCAAAAAGCATACGATTTTACAGTTTCGTTCGTGTAATATTACATGTCATTTATTTTACAGCAATATTGGTTTAAAAATACATTAAATTGCATTGGTATCCCGTTTAATGAAGCTTTAATTTTCAATCAACGTGTAAATTTATAAAAAAAAATTCGTCGAAGAAAGCACGACAAGTGGTGTGTGTGTGGTGGGACTTAATTTTACATAAATATTCATGCTCCAAATATGTGTATGAACATAAATTTAAAATTATAAAAAAAAGTTCTGTGCATTTTATTGACGGTTTTTCAAAACTACTATAGTCGATACATTGATTTATCCAAACACCTTATTTCAAACAAATTAGACAATTTTAAATTTTCAAGTAAATTGGTTAAAAAAGGAATAATTTTTAGATTTCTTTGCGATACAGAGAGTGGTAATAGTCAACCAATTTTCACTGTATATGGCAACATTTGAAGAATAATTTCTTTAGTTTGCATAGCAAAGTGCTAGAAATTGAGCGAGTGATAGTAAATCTCCAGAGGCACTTTGAAAAAATGCAGTGTCCATCATAGCTCAAAATGTACTGGACCAATTGTTTAGAGATGTTTTACAATCCTTCCTGGACCCAAGTAACCACGTGAAATTTTCTTTAAATCATTTGAAACTGTTTTTAACGTTTCGCGTTCCGCTCTTCAGCACATGACAGCCGTCTTGACCGTCATACAGCCACCCCCCATTTACCTCCCTATCATGATATCTTCAGGTATTAGGGCTATGTAGATATCATATTCGTAATCAGCGACCCAAAATTACCCAAGAATCCATTGTTTGAAAATATTTAATACACTTTTTTAATTTTTTCCGACTTTTGTATGAAGACACTGTGCGGCGCTGTCGTAGAAAGTAAAGGCCTCCGAGTATGAGTCATAATGAACTACTGATTCATCCACCGGAGTCTTTACTCTCGCGAACGTGGAAAGAATGTTTTGTTTAGGTCTGAGACTCTCTCAGAGTAAAGTCTACACAGACGATATGATAAAAGTCTTTTGTGTCAAATTGGAAACAGTCAGTCGTAATAAGTTAATTAGCGTTCGCGCGTGTAGCAGGCGCGCGCGAGCGGAAGTCAGTGGTTCGAAGTAGTAATTAGTGTTCGCACGCGCAACAGGTGCACGTGCGAAAGTCTTTAGTCAGTTCATAGTGGTTAGAAGTTGGTGACCCGCGCACCGCGCGAGGTGTCAGTCAGTCGTGTGGAATACTGCAAGACTTAACCGACAAATAAAACTATTCAACTATTCGAGGTGTCAGTTAACCGTGTGAAATACTATAAGGCGATGAATAGCCAACAAATAAGTAACAAATAAAGTAACTATGTATTAAAACAAAACTATTCATGTGGTGACACCGCAAAAAGGCAAATTGAGGCCTAGGACGCGAACATTTCTGGCTGGAGCCTAACAGTGAGAAAGTGAAAGTGTGATAGTAAACCAGCTGGTGCGTACGAGGTGATCCTCCGTTGGATATTTATCTGTGAATCTTGTGTTGATTTGAATTGTATCTTTACTAGTTCGCAAGTTAACGGAATATGGAGTGGCGAGTGATGCGAATTTAACATAACCAACGAAGATAAAATAGTGAACCAGTTCATAAGAGATTTAGAAGGTACTTGTGATCTGAAGTTGAAATCGAAAAGTTCTCTCCCCATGCAAATACTGTTGATTGAATGAATTGAATTTTCACAATTGGAAAGGAGGAAGCAACAGAATTGCACGGCACAGGGTAAGTGAACCATTTATACTTTATTTCTTCAATTAGCTACACACCAAAAAAATAAAAAGATCTGAATTTTATCGTCGATGTAATTGCAAACATGACACAATTCAACGAACCGTAATTAACGAAATGATGGAACATTACCGTGTTCCGTTTAATTTTACATGAAACATATACTTTACATTCGCAATGACATAAAATTACACTTCCTACCATTCAGAACAAACGCTGTATGTGGAGTAAAATTACATGATTTACGAAATTGAAGATCATGTAAAATTAGAATCAAACGTAAGACTAAGTCATTTTTGATGCTCGTATATGTCAGGGTCAGGAGACGTAAATTTATACTATTTTTTCTAGGAGTGTATCCAATATTCGGATCCTATCGCCGAACATGTTTAACTATAAAATGTCGTCAGCCAACGTGCACCGCAACTTCGTCGTCAAAGATTTGGGAGTTTATTTGGACAACAAGTTAACTTTCTCCGAGCATGTAGCGTCTACTATCGCCAAAGCGTTCTGCATGTTAGGATTTTTAAGGCGAAACACTCAGTCGTTCCAGAATGTGTACAGTTTGAAAACGCTTTATTGTTCGCTTGTACGCAGCATCTTGGAGTATGCCGTTCCTGTTTGGGCTCCTTATCACGGAGTCCACATTAACAGCATTGAGAGGGTGCAGAAATGTTTCATCTGGTATGCTCTTCGCCTTTTACCTTGGACCGACCCAGTTCGTTTACCGCCGTATGTGCAACGTTGCGCATTAATCCACCTGCCTACGCTTGCTGACAGGAGAATCAAACATCAACGAATGCTTATTTTTGACATCCTGGACGGGAACATTGAAAGCAGCCAACTCTTGGGTCAACTTAATTTCAATGCACCTAGAAGACAAACACGCCAAGTGGACTTTTTCCGTTTACCGTTGTGCCGTACGCAATTCGGACGAAACAACCCGTTAAATGTATGTTGTCGTGTGTTTAATCAAGTTTCATGTTTTTTCGATTTTAATATTGCAAGATGTACTTTTAGTATTAGGATTAGTTGATAAGCCAGTCTGTGCGATTAATAGTCGAAGACCTATATATATATAAAACTTTCAATATTCTCGCTTTTTACCAAATATCTAATAAAATTGAGTCATACCGTACGGAATCTGGCTAGCGAAAATCGGGCTTCGAGCGAGACAAGCGGAACAATTTGAACTGTCAGTGGGGCCCATGATTTGTGCGCCCGCTGAGAAGTTGACTTGTGTCAGTTCAACACAAATAGGATAGGGGTGCTATATACGGGGTTTCAAGTATTTATTTAAGCAATTAATCACTAACTTTCAGATTGATGACAAAACTAACTCGATGACAAATTTGTTATACTAACACTAACAGACCGATAGAAATTACGAGTCCAAGCTATCAGGTCAATCTTTTTTTATTAATACCAACCATCCTTAAGGTTATAAGGATCACTGATTAAAGATCCACTGAAAGCGCTACCAGGGTATCATGACCCGGAGCAGCACATTGTAGGTGACACGCAAAAAGTAGCTGTCCAACTTAATTTGTCCATTGCGACGATGAAAACCATGGCAAGCAATGCAGTTGTTTTCTAAACAAACGGTCAGAGGTTTGATGCCGCGTATATGATGCACACAGCACTATATGTGTTTGTGTTTGCTTTTAACGAATTAATAAGCAAATAAAAGCGTACGAGATACGCAGTAGACTTGTGATCGAAGGTCACCGCTAGTATAAACATGACAGAAAGTTCGAAAATTAATAAGAATTAACCATCACCCAATACCAGGGAAACATACTTTGTTAGTATCGCTCAGAACAAGCCTCTGGCGAATCAATTTAAAAATGGGAAAGCACACAGCACTATATGTGTTTTTGTTTGCTTTTAACAAATTAATGAATAAACAGAAGCGTACGAGCTACGTCTTCGACTGAGTTTCACATTATCAATATAGATTTGGTCCCAATCTGGGTACTGCTAAGTACAGTTCACATTCCAAAGTTGCATTGCAGCTTTTTTTTAACACTTTCGAGCGGTTCTTACCAGTCTCCTACCAAGGGAGCAAGCTTCATAAAAAGCACGACTGCGAGAAGCCATAAGTGGCATGCTATAGGTTGCCATAAAAAGAAACAAAAAAAAATTAAAAACAAACACAATTGCCCCGCCCATGAACAAAATTTTTGGTCAGCATTTTTTTTTCTTCGCTCCGCTACGCAGCACAGCTGTTTGAATAAACAATGGCAGAACTAACTACATAGCGCAAAACAGTTGGAAGAACGAATTAAATGTCAAGTTCGAGCCAATGCAAGCGTCGAAAATTGAAGGTCAGGTTTCAATAACCTGACCGCGAAAATAATAACTTAAAATCGTGCAGGCCAGTAGAATACGGTGTTTACCTTTGGGTAAAAACACTGTTTTGTGCTGTCTTGACCACGGTCAAGACTATATTATGTCACACGTTGCTTTGCGCAAAGTGACTAATTAATTACTTTATGAATCACGTGCAGCAATGATGAAATTCTTTTTAATTTTTTTTTTTGGAAACATAAGCCCATCAAAGTTATATGAGAGAAATTAAGTTCGAATTTGCCACTATGAATATTGGAAGGAATGATAACGGTGGCAGAAATGCTTACCGATTTCCTATGCTGGAGGCAGTACAATGCATCCCAGAATTTTACGGCTCAGCTTTGAGTTGGCGCCATTTTTAGGGCAAATACAGCTTTTTGCCGACGAAATTCCAGAAGGAGAAAGCCAGAAGTACCTACTGAATGTAGTGTTGATAAAAATGAAAGGCGAGGCGGCTAAATTTATAAGACGAATAAAAGCCGAGACCTGGAATGAAATGGCTCGAAATTTAAAAGAGCAATTTGGTATGAAAATATCTGCAGAAGCAATCGCACTGCAAATTGAAGATTTAGAGCAAAGTTTTAATGAATCTTTTAAGGAGTATGCCGATAGAGCACTCTGTATCATGGATCAAATTGATGAATTTTACACCCAACAGGGCCAGCAACCGGACCCTTATGCAGAGAAAAATTTGAGAATTCATTTTATATCTGGTTTGAAAGATGTAAACCTCAAGAATTCAGCGAGAGGCTACCGAACAGCTTCGTTTAAAGAGCTGGTAGAACTTTTAGAAGACGATAGTGTTCGTATGTACCATCTTAAAAATATTGAAAAACGGTTGCAGTCGTGACGTTGGGCTAATAAGCAACAACCGGAAAACTATTGCACCAGCTTCAATGAATATGATTGCTACGCTGAACAGTCTTGTCAGCGGGATTTTTATAACAATAATAACGATCGGTTTGTCAACTCAAATGGTTCGATTAACCAAGACGTTGAAGATGACCTCAGCGCAATAAATTACAATGACAAAAATTTCGAAATTTTCCAGAATGAGGAAAACGTTAGCAATTGTAGCAATTCGATAATGGGAGACTTCGAAAACTTGAAAGAAAATCTTCCGGAATAATATTATACGCAAGAAATTGAATAGGATCATTCACCGCAAATGCATGCGAGAACGAACTGGTCCGATTATGATCAGAATATAGACACCAACAAACAAGAACCATATGTTAACTACGAACAAGTGGGTTATTATGGAGACCTTAGTAACGAAGTAAGTGTGAAATGCGCTATAAACAATAAAGAAAGCGCAAATAATAATTTAATACATCATGATAGAAGATATTACGACCTCGAACGGTCTTTCACCATGTCGGAAAACGGTAATAGTCCAGTTCAGATTTTACCTGATGAAAATGAGTTATTGCATCAGCAAGAAAAAGTTTGCACTACCACAGATTTGGAGAAAGTGCATAATGACGAATTAAAAGAAATAAATTTGACAGATAATGAAGGTTAAATGGAAGTAAGGGATAATGAAACGTCCACAATGATAACGCATGAATGCACAATTATAGTTGAGGAAGCGTGCCAAACAGAGCAAGCGATCACGAATAGTAATGTTGAAACTCATGATGATGAGAAAACTAGTAAAACGAAAGATATTGTTGACTTAGAAGAGGAGAACGACAAAAATTATGTTACATGTACGGGGAAAATTTCTGATGATGAACAAGAACACAACGAAGAAAGATGCATAAATAGTGTGATCCCACAATGCGGATCAGAAAATATTACGGAAGTTCAACATGTTAACGGCATTGATAAAAGCCCGTTGAGGGAAAATAACTACTTTGGGTATAATTATGGGAATTATGTCAATGACGAAAATTCCGTAGACTCCGGTTTTAAGGAGCAAATCGGAGAAAACGATAACGACAACCAGTATAGCTTAGCTGAGGGCGAAAGCGAAAGTAATCAGTTACGGGGTAATGACCGAACTGTGAAATCATCAGAGGCTACATACTCGAGCCATCTAGAAAAAGGGCTTTTCCACCGATGGAAAGTGAAAGATTCTCCAATAGTCCACACCTTGTGGAAATTCAATTTCGTTAAGCCAAATGTACATAGTTGGGCAAACGTGTGTACATATTTATATTTATATAAGTATTTATACAATAGTTGCAAATACATATAAATATACTTGTTTCATTTAAATGACACTAGAAATAAATGACAAACATAACGAACGAAAGACAACACATCATACAAAGACAAAATTTAATTGAGGAAAGCATAAATAATTGATCAGAAGTATTAGATAAAAAAGCAGTGTCTGTCGGAAAAAGCAATTTAAGATGGTAGAAAATATAAAGCCAGAAAGTGGGATTTTTTTTTTATTAACGAGTCAAGTAGACTGTCGTATAAAATATGGGATATAATAAAAACATGAAAAGATGCGATCGAAGGAAAGGTTGCGAATAAAAGTAATATAAATTGAATACATGGAAAAAGGGCAATCAGAATGAAGGTTGCAAAACACTGATAACAAAATCGAATACAAGAGATGGTCAGAGTCCGAGAAACCTGAACCGAACTAAGAAAAAATTAAAGGGTTGTGTACAGGACACGACCACGGTGACATTAAAAATGTAACTTTTTTCAAGAGCGTGCAAATGAATTTTATCTATCACACATATCGACTCACGTTCTTGTTCACTCGCCTGTTTTCATATGTTACAATTTGCTATATACCCTCCCCATCAAAACATAATTTATTGAAGGTCTTTTAACGGTAATTTATTAATTAATCAAGTATCTCACTAGGTGATTGGCATTATTTGGCTGATCCATCTAGTAAAAATAGGCTGCTCTGTCCAGAAAATATATTCAAAAGAAAAGTTCCATATTGAGAACTGTGATGAGGAAACCCACGCCCGCCAACGGAAATATACAGATTCTCCATGAAATATGAAATTTCATTTTCCATTTAAATTTTCAATAATGTACTAATGAACTTAAGTAAACAATCTTAAGTTTAAGTATTTCTTGATCGATTAGTGGTGGAAAAAATGAAATTATTTGATAAATTACATTGTTATGCAACGTTCGCACTACCAGTTAAAACGGGTTTTTATGCTATCTTGGTGACATTTTTCTTGTTGCTAATTATTAAAACGTGTTATAACTCTGTAGTGTAAACATTGTATTATTAAACCAATTCTGCAGCGTTTTATATTATATAGGTGTTTTATGTGGTAATAGGACTGACATAATTATATCTTCAGTACAGCGGTTTGTTTCATAATTTAAAACAGATTTATTTTAAAATTTAAATTAGTATACCCAACCGATCTATTTGTTGTATACTTTAAAACGCAAATAGAACTGGGTTTTAAATACATAGGGTAGGACAGATATTCTGACTGGATAAACTGGGAAAACAATTTTAAGTCCAGTAACGCTTAAGACATGGCTTGAATTTGAATCGAAAAAGAACACCCGCTTAAACTGCTGCTGGGACGGTAAGTTCTGTTTTAAAATTTTCCGTTGTGTGCAGTACGAAACAAAAGTGTTTGAAATTAGAAAACAAAAAGTTCTGTTGGGAATGTGATTGTTTCCGATGCAATTACACTCAGATTTTTCACGCAGGGGATACAGGTCGTGTAAATGAAAACCGCGTAAATTTAAAAAAAAAACGCGTTAATGAAAACCGCGTAAATTTCAAAATCCGCGTGAAGAAACCTGAGTGTACTCTCATATATAAAATACTACGCTGCTGAACAGTGCAATAACTACAGAAGCACGTTGCACAGTGGCTGGAGGCTGGCGAAAACCTCGAAAATTTATTTTTGAAATATTGATATTTTTTATTTTTCCTAAATTTCTCATGTATTGAATGATATATATTCAAAATTTTATGATCATTCGATAAGAACATGATTTTTAACATGAGTTTAAACGTAGCAAAGTCCGGACTTTTTAATGATTTTCATTACCGAAACTACCATTGCTCTGTTCACTTCAAATGCATGTTGCTCTTTTGATTTTAGTCCGATTTTAGCACAACTAGTTTCATTGTGTAGAGGAACAAAAGAACTTGGTTAGTGATTAAAATACATTTGGTAAATTTGCTTGGAACTATGACTTTTTGGTTTAAATATGTTTGAGGTGGTCAGATCAAAAATACTTTTTTCACTAATGTATTCTGTACAAATTTCGGAATAATTTCGGAACGGTCACATAGTATACATTCTATGGTAAATAACCTGTACTTTTCGAATATCATGGTCTCGTTCTGCGCCTAGGTGCGCAAAAAGGTTTAAGGAGATTTAGAAGCTTTGTTGCTGATATGGAGGCGCATGGTGTTTTGTGTAAAATAGTTAGCCAATCTACAGTAAACCAATACGTTATACAATGGATTTAAAGTAGTGTTTTTCATTTTTTGTGATATTGCTGACATTGGTGAACAGTAACGGAAAATCTAACATGAAAACGGGATCATAGTTATAAGAAAGGTTCAATGACACTGCATGGAAAATGCATTTAATATTTTACTACTTTTGGCATCAAATGAGCTCAGCACCTCAAACTTAGCTTAAATTGTAATTTTCAGCCAAATTAGGTAACATTTGAGGTTTTGTCCGACTTTTGTTTGAAGGCCCGCCACTGTGCGTTGTCAGATACCTTACTGATAAAAAAATATAACCGAAATATGAAACATGAAAACCAATAGGCTCTTTACCCTACGCAGCTACAAAGCGCCGTAAACATGGATTAACAAGTTACAACGCACACGCACGCATAAAAATATATTTTTTTCAAACGCAACACTCTTAAGCAGCACACACCGTATTGAATTAAATCCAAACCACCCCGACCACCCACTTTGCAAATCATTCTGTGACACCGTGCTGGTACCCGAAAAATGCGCACACGGCCACCGCTGCCGAAAATGCATAGCGTCTACCGCTTATTGTAGTGCCCAGACGCTGCAGCCATGATCTTACCCGTTCGACATAAGAACAAAAACTGATTCAAACGGGTACGCGTCACCTCTATTTATAAACTAACCGTATATGGTTTAGTCACTTAGGTGCGAGTGTGTGCAAATACCAACGTTACCGAAAATCGATAGCGCTTATTGCATCGCCTGGAGACGATGTTGCTCGTATGAGATAAGAGCAACAACTGATTTAAACGGACATGCGTTGCTTCTATTTATGACTTTTCGTGTTTCATTGAGCAATTAAGCTACCCTCTCTTGACGGCTGTGTCTGAGAAATCTGCCTCACGAATGGTAATTTTCCCGTTTTTCGTGAACTTTTTAATTTTACCATTTCCAAAAGTCTACTTTTATTGGGGAGATATTAAATTATTACCAATATTTAAGTTAGGTGTTTCTGAATCGGTTGGTGTATGAATGATTAAAATCCATCTAGTAATATCGAAGTTATAAGCGTGCAAACCTTACATAGTTTCGTTACATGGGAGATAGTTTAGATTTTAGAATGACACCTAGCCCCAGATAGTGGAGTAAGACATTTTTAATGTCAAAAAAATACAGAAGGGCCAGATTCAAAGGACCTGAGCTTTATACAATGTTATTAAAGGTAAATATAAGAATACCTGAGTCAGTGAACCAGAGCCAAAAGACCAAAGCTAGAGATTTCGAATCCAATGATGCATCACGAAATCAGACATGGAGGTCATGTAGTAAATATTGAGGTGGAAAAGCCAGAGGCGATGTCCTCAAGACAACAGGATACATCACATACGAGTATCCAAACTAGAAAACGCGACGGAGAAACCGCCTTCAATGAAATACAGAATGAGGCAAATAAAGGAACAATACCGGATACCGAAAACGCGGGAGAGGAACCGCTTTATCTGGAACCAACGTACACGGGTCAAAAAGAACATAAGGAAACCCGAAATGAAATAAAATTAGAAAAGACAGCGCAATCTGTTACGAATAATAACGTCATCCAAAGTGGGGGACGTCAATGGGGGTCACGTATTTTCTAATTCCGATCGTGTAAGCTATACTACGATTTGAAACTCTGGAATTGACAAGACCGAAGCATCGAAATGGGAACACATGAATGAATGAGCAAGGGGGGATCGGACCCCTAGAATGACATGGGTGAATGATACACAAGGAAACCGACGCCGGTATGCATGATAAACGAATGAGGTATGAGCGAGTGCTAAAATTTCAGATAGGACGAAAAAGTTGACAAACAAGGACTAACCAAGTAAGGGCAAAAGGGGTGAAGAACAGGAATACGAGAAAATACGAAGGGAATAATCATTAGGAGACCGTAGCAGTGAAAACAAGGGAAAAAGTTGCACAATTAAAGAAAAGTGTTAATGGACACTATATATGTGACGAAAACGTCAGAAAGGAAAATTGTAGACGTGGGATCAGAAGATTTTTATTAAACAATTTATAAAGAGACGTGTAGCGAACACGCTCAGAAGATTACATTTTACCAAAGAGGCGTGACATGAATCCGTCCAAGTACTGGTTAAAATATAAATATAAAAAAATGCAGTTAAACAAATGGCGAGAAAACGCCCAGATGGGAAATATTTTATGAAAAGGGCAAACATGCCAAAATAAGAAAGTTATCAACAAGTTGCAGTAGAGGCAGACACTGCAGAAGAATTTCATTTTAAATTTCACAAGAGTCGCAAATCTGCCAAAGTGCGTTATTTTTTCCCTATCTTTCTAAATATTATTAGGAGAATTTCGATTTGGTTTCACAAGTTGCGCATCAGTCCACCTTGGCAATTGTAATTTTCAGGTACTCTCTAGGATGGATGTAGTTGATTATGGTAAGTAAGATTTCAGAGTACTTTTCCTTCATAACCGCATGGTTAGCAATACCATGTATTTTTCGGGAATTTAAGTCTTTATTTACAGGTACCCTCCTGGGTCAACCTCAATTGGATAGGGGGAGATGTCGAAGCAACATACACAATAGCCACAATAGACAGGAAGGAAGACAATCAAGTATTCCCACAAAAAAATACTTACCTCGCTTCGACAAATGTTGTCGGAACACCATTTTTGAAAAAAAAATTAAAGGAAAAAATATTTTATTATGAAAAAAAATTATTATGAAAAAAAACACAATTACAAAAAAAGATACAACTCGAGGAACACACAAAAAAATATTATCCATTTCGAGCCTAAAACAATATTACAAAAAAAAATACTAAAAACCGAGCACAACAGGCAAGAGAACTCGAAATTATTAAAACGAGCAAAGTAAGCAAAAGATCTCGAACAAAAAAAACACATTTGGGGAAAAAGAAGGATTTGGGGGCAATTACTAACAACTAACACCCTTGTTCTTGCTTGAAATACATATCTGACAAGAATAGATTAGGAAGATTGCCAAACCGAGTCGGGTTTCATTTTTAAATAAACTATAAGTAAGAGTAATCTCACATACGACAATTTAGCAATACCATGTATTTTTTCGGGAATTTAAGTCTTTATTTACAGGTACCCTCCTGGGTCAACCTCAATTGGATAGGGGGAGATGTCGAAGCAACATACACAATAGCCACAATAGACAGGAAGGAAGACAATCAAGTATTCCCACAAAAAAAATACTTACCTCGCTTCGACAAATGTTGTCGGAACACCATTTTTGAAAAAAAAATTAAAGGAAAAAATATTTTATTATGAAAAAAAAAAATTATTATGAAAAAAAAACACAATTACAAAAAAAGATACAACTCGAGGAACACACAAAAAAATATTATCCATTTCGAGCCTAAAACAATATTACAAAAAAAATACTAAAAACCGAGCACAACAGGCAAAAGAACTCGAAATTATTAAAACGAGCAAAGTAAGCAAAAGATCTCGAACAAAAAAAAAACACATTTGGGGAAAAAGAAGGATTTGGGGGCAATTACTAACAACTAACACCCTTGTTCTTGCTTGAAATACATATCTGACAAGAATAGATTAGGAAGATTGCCAAACCGAGTCGGGTTTCATTTTTAAATAAACTATAAGTAAGAGTAATCTCACATACGACAAATTTTAAAGTGTAAAGTAAATAATTGAAATCAAACAGAAATCGAAATAATTGAATAAATATAGTAAATTAAAAGTTGAGATTGAAGATAACAAAAAAAATTTAGTTCATTTATATTTTTAACACGATAATAATCTATAACGGTCAAATTATCAAAACGGTAGGACAAATAAGCAAATCACGTCTATTGACGAGAAATATAATGACTAGAAATAGGAGGTTTTGTATAAAGTGGGAGCAGAAGTCCAGAGTAGTGTGTACCCTGTGGAGAAGGTTGACACGAGCACTATCCAACGCGTTCGAGAAGGATGGATTAAGGTAGCCTTGTTAGACTACCCAACGCGTTCGATAAGGATGGAACCAGTCGAAAGTGGTGACGGGAAGGATTGAGGGGCGCCGCAGAAGACAACAAGAAATGGAAGCCAAACTGGTATGAAAGGAGTATACGATGCTAGAGGGGAGAATAAGATGTAGGGAGTGAAGTCGGTACAGCCAATATCCGGCTCACTCCAAAACACAAGAAGCAGGCCGCACAGTCAAGACACTACAATGCGACTGATGTCGGACCAATACCTATACATTGCCCCAGTCGGAACTACCAAACCGATTTTGCGCTGAAAGAAAGCCCATCGTCATGTTAGACACTGGCGGTCGGGCAATCCGAAGTAATAACAAAAGGGAGGCACAACAAGAAACGTCGAACTGTGATTGATGCGAAGGTTCACAAACGTAAATGAAATTAATCGAAAAAGCCAGGTGGCAGGACAGCAGAAATCAATACGCAAGGAAGGCGGAAAACAGTAAACCACAAGAAAGACGTCGAGACAAGAGAAGGTGCCTCGAAATCTAACTCCCGAGAACCACTATCGACCAACACGAAAGGGGAAGCAGCAAGACAGCTCACTGATGAGGACACTGGTGAAAACACCGGTGAAAGCATTGGACGAACCGCAAGAAGGACAGCAGGGCTGCACACTAGGACCATCGTAACGTTAGGATGTTAAGAAAATGTCAAATAATGATAGAAAATTGTAAATATTTGGTTTTAACAAAAGTAATAACAAATATGATTTTTGTAATGGCAATCTTAGGAGTTAGGACACAAAAGACTTTTTGACACAAATTTTTTTAATGACCCGCGCAATCGTCTTGATGATGCATCTCTCCGAGGCAACATCAAGCTCAGTAAGTAAGGGGGCAGGCAGCGCCCATAGTTTTCGGCCAGCATCAACCCTGGCAAATTTCTCCAAGTGGTGCACCATGGAAGCTAATTTCCTGGGTTACATCACCAGCTACAGCCTTAAGCTAAGCTGATATTTTGATGCAGTCGCGCTTTCCAAGCCATATGCTTACGGAAACGAATAAACACTTTGTTTAATTAAACACAGTTTGTTGCTGCTAGCAGCAGACGGCGACGCTGTCGTAGAAAGTAAAGGCCTCCGAGTATGAGTCATAATGAACTACTGATTCATCCACCGGAGTCTACTCTCGCGAGCGTGGAAAGAATGTTTTGTTTAGGTCTGAGACTCTCTCAGAGTAAAGTCTACACAGACGATATGATAAAAGTCCTTTGTGTCAAATTGGAAACAGTCAGTCGTAATAAGTTAATTAGCGTTCGCGCGTGTAGCAGGCGCGCGTGCGGAAGTCAGTGGTTCGAAGTAGTAATTAGTGTTCGCACGCGCAACAGGCGCACGTGCGAAAGTCTTTAGTCAGTTCATAGTGGTTAGGAGTTCGTGACCCGCGCACCGCGCGAGGTGTCAGTCAGTCGTGTGGAATACTATAAGACTTAACCGACAAATAAAACTATTCAACTATTCGAGGTGTCAGTTAACCGTGTGAAATACTATCAGGCGATGAATAGCCAACAAATAAGTAACAAATAAAGTAACTATGTATTAAAACAAAACTATTCACCAGTAAGATTCTAATTACGGCATACTGGCGGCAGAACACGGATGTGAATAAGAATTTCATCGAAATTATCTACGGACCGACAGCCACGCCATTCTACTACCCTAGTAAGGATGGGTGACACTTTCCCGAAACGGCGAGTGGGCTAATGGTGCTGACTGCCCCCCGTCCCAGTAAAACTTTGGTTGGTCTCCAAGTACGTTCGAAACCCGCCACCTTAGCTGGTGCAAGTAGGCTCAGTTGAAGGCTCCTGACTAGCGCCGATCCGGCTCTGAACGCGGAACCCCATGAAGGACCGCGTCAACCCTTGCATGCGAACTCACTGCTCGCAAAGGTAACCATGGGATCATGTAAGGCGACTACTTATTACGGGCGCAGATAGCTTGGAGTTGGGACCCAAAAAGCATGCAAGAAGACAAAATCAACAAAAACAAGAAAAATTCTAACGGAGCAACTGTGGTGAACCCGTTCGAAAAAAGGTGGGCTAGCGAGGTCACCGACCCAGCATAACGAACAAGTGCAACAGCAAGTGCAACCACAACAGCAGCAGCAGCGAGAGCAGCCTAGCGAGTCCATACAGAGCACGAGCGGCAACAAACCAACTGGACGCCAAGGAAAGCTAGGATTTCAGGTGCGCACACCGCAACCAAGCGATACCCAAGAAGACCAGCACTTCTTTTTTTACAATGGAGAAGACCTTTACGTCCTAGCCCAGTACACGTGCTATTGGTAGGGTCCAATCTACCGCACGGGGTGCACTGGGGGCGTGTCGGGCTCGAATGGTGACGCTGCCATTAATACCGACTAAACTCCATTGGGCTCCGCCATCGCTCCTCCCAGGAACTACCTCTCGGTATTACTTCTGGGGGGATGGCTGTACTTAGTGTACTCATTCACTCTCACTCACGCTTTCATACGTCCTGTATGAGGCTTACTTGGGTGCTCTCTCTATCGCACCTTGATTCACTCTCAAACACTCCCACATGAGGCTGACTTTTGTGCTCACCTTTTTCGTTCATTGCGAGGCTGACTTGTGTGCTCACCTTATTCATTCCTTGCTAGGCTTACTTTTGTGCTCGCCCCACCCATACCATGTGAGGCTGACTTGAGTGCTCACCCTATCACCTGATTCACTCTCGATCGTGCCACTCTATTGTACCTCTGTCACTCCCCCTGGCATCCCATGTGGGACATTTTTCTTAGGCCCCACTTCTGACATACCATACAAATTATTATGAAAAAAAAAACACAATTACAAAAAAGATACAACTCGAGGAACACACAAAAACATATTATCCATTTCGAGCCTAAAACAATATTACAAAAAAAATACTAAAAACCGAGCACAACAGGCAAAAGAACTCGAAATTATTAAAACGAGCAAAGTAAGCAAAGGATCTCGAACAAAAAAAACACATTTGGGGAAAAAGAAGGATTTGGGGGCAATTACTAACAACTAACACCCTTGTTCTTGCTTGAAATACATATCCGACAAGAATAGATTAGGAAGATTGCCAAACCGAGTCGGGTTTCATTTTTAAATAAACTATAAGTAAAAGTAATCTCACATACGACAAATTTTAAAGTGTAAAGTAAATAATTGAAATCAAACAGAAATCGAAATAATTGAATAAATATAGTAAATTAAAAGTTGAGATTGAAGATAACAAAAAAACTGATTTAATCCACCTAGCAGTGAGATGAGACATTTCTTACAAATTTCACTATTGGATTAGTTTGCAGAACTCACGAGAAGTAGGCACCCAACTAGAGGTGGGATGAAAACAGTTTCTAGTCTTGCACAAATAAAATCTCGAATAAACTGAATAAATTATAGAAATCAACCAAACGACCGAAATAAAAAAGTAAAGCAAAAAATGAAACAAAAGATTTTTAAATTCATAAAATGAGTAGAAAAATTAATGGAAATCAAAATTATAATATACACGAATCAAATTAGATTAGGTTATTACATAAAAATGAAGAAAATATTTAGAAATATTTATAAAATTAATAGAATAAATTGACTCATACTAACAAATTGAATGAAATAAAACGAATGACTGAACATGAAATGCATGAAATTAGAGATATGAATGAAATGAATCAAATGAATCAAATGAATCCAATAAATGAAATGAATCAAATGAATCAAATGAATCAAATGAATCAAATGAATCAAATTAATCAAATGAATCAAATGACTCAAATGAATCAAATGAATCAAATGAATCAAATGAATCAAATGAATCAACAGAATCAAATGAATCAAATGAATCAAATAAATCAAATGAATCAAATGAATCAAATTGATTTAATTCATCCAGTGAATACAATGAATCAAATTAATGAAATGGATCAAATGAATAAAAAGAATGGATGAACAAAATGAATAAAATAAATGAAATGCATAAATAAAACAAACGAATTAAATAAACAAAATGAGCTGAAGTGATAAAATGAATAAAAAGAAGAAAGTGAGCAGAATTACATGCATTGATTAAAATGAAAAATTGAACAATGGTAAAAGGCTATAAATTAATATAAAGAAATAAATTGAATCAAATAAATTATTTGGATGAAATGATTAAAACTGAAAAAGTAGTCAAATTATTAAAATGAAGAAACTGAACAAAATTAATAAAATGCATACAATGAAAACAATGAATGATATGAGTAAAATGCACAAAAAGAATAAACTGATCAGAGTGAATCCAAAGAATGAAACGAATAAAATAAGTAAAATGAATTCAGATGAACAAAACGAATAAAAAGATGCGGAATGAAATAATTAATTAAAATGAAATGGTCATATATTTGAAGCCAACAACATTTTTGAATAAAGAAAATGAATAAACCGGATTGTACGAATTTGAGAACCATTGCATCAGAAAGTTTTGAAATGTTTTTGAAAATCCCATCTTCTGAGAAAATGCTAAAAAATATGCAATGGACTTTCTAGGGCTTCCATCTTTTTTTGGTTTTATTCTTTTTGTTTTCATGCTTCTTTACTTGACGAATTCGAATTTTTCTTTTTGGCCACATATTCCCGATAAAAGATTTATGTACAGAATAGAATTTATTGGTCCAGTATTTTAACGCGCAATTGAATATAGTAAAATGAAACAAGGTCACATGTGCTTTCAAGCCCCTTAAACAGATAACGACAGGGAGAATGCGATTCGTGAATGAGACAAGTAGATATTTCAAAGTTTTTATTAGCATTGAAGTAAATAGTGTGAAATGTCTAGGCTATGTCGATAGCATAAAAGCCGTGCATTCAGTTGATTGCAATGCAGTCTCTTTCCGTTCATCCGTATAGCTTTCACATTATTTCGTTCGGAATTCTCGTGCAGGAAATATGGTTAAATAAGTCCTATACAGCCTAATACTGTGAAAAAGAAATGATTCAAACTACTCAATATATCCAAATATGGACGACAATAAGTTAGAAGACACATTGTAGTTGCATTCCCCATCGAGAGTGGGTACTTTGGGAGACTTTTTTTTCCTGTATCTAATTTGTGGGTATTTTTGGTCTTTGATCCGTTATTTTTCATGAAAGTTCGTACCAATACAACGAATGTGCAGCTGATACAACTCATGGTTCATTCGCCTGCGCAACGTTCCATCTTCCATCTGCACGCCAGATGGTACGCAACAACTTTCGTTCGAAAACTCCAAGGGCGCGTTGGTCCTCCACGAGCATAGTCCAGGTCTCGTGGCCGTAGAGGACCACCGATCAAATCAGCGTCTTGAAGATAATCAACTTCGTGCGGCGGCGAATTTTGTTCGACCGGAGCGTCCTCTGGAGTTCAAAGTAGGCACGATTTCCCGCTAAGATCCGTCTCTAAATTTCTCTGCTGTTATCATTGCCATCGGTTACCAGTGAGCCCAAATACATGAATTCGTCGACCATCTCGATTTCGTCACCGTCAATCCGAACTCGGGTGGGAGGTTCACATTGTCGTCTCTAGAACCTCTTCCTCTCATGTATTTTGTCTTCGACACGTTGATGGCAATTCCAATCCTGCTGGCTTCAGCTTTCAGTCTTTGAGCATATATTTCATTCAAAATTCAATAGAGATACGAATAGTTTAAATATCGCACGTGGAATGTCTCTTTTGAAAATTTCCATCGTCAAACTTTCATATTACCCAGTTAAGCCAAATATTTTTCTGATATAGCCATGAATTTCCTTAATTATAGTGTAGATACAGGCTTTGAATACAATTGAATAAAAGTGCTACATCAACTCAGTAGCAGCAGACAAAAAATAGTTTTGTTTTCTCAAACCTTCGCAATTACAATTAATAAATATTTCAGATTGGCAGAAGATCTTATCACACAACTTAGAAATGGATACAGAAATAGCTACATAGATGCGATAGAAGAGAGACAGAGAGAGAGAGAGAAAGAGAGAGATAGAGAGAGAGAGATGGGGGGCGTGTGAGGAATGATAAATGATGGTTAATGCAGTGACATTATTTTTATAGGTATATTATTATGATATATTGATTCTTACATTCTTATCATAAATAATGTAAGTAGTAATTTTTGCGCCATAACCAGTATAACCTAAATCTTGCAAAAGAGCGAAATTTTCGCTAGATTTTTGGGCTTCAAACATACAGTTGCTTTCGGTAACGCCACAAGTATAATTATATTAGAAATCTTTTATCTCACTACTAGGTGAATTACTTGTTGATCTGTGTATTGATATACCATCCAACATTTACCTCATGATTGAACGCAATGCCTAATCCAAGGAATAAATAGTAGAACTCACTGTTTCTTTATCAACACATTATTTTGTCTTTGAAGTGAACTTATATATTAATTTTTGAGAAATAGTTCATTTATTATAAAGGTAATTCACAAAATATTCTCAACATCGAATTCCTTGAATCACGTAGATGTGTTTTCATACCCCGATATTCAAAATCGGTTTAGTTTTGCCCCTAAAACACCAGTAAAGCAATACTCTGTATGAAACAATCTCGTGGAAATTGGTAAGCGAAGACTAAAAATACAAAATGTTTAATATCTCCGCCGCTCGTGCACGGATTTCGACAATCTATAGCTTGTTAGAAAGGTATTTTTAAAAGCTTTCTATTTATGTGTGGTTTGTGGGACAATATTGTATTGTTCGAAAACTATTTGCAAAAAACCTGCAGTGTTTTGATAAAATCGCCCATATCTCAGAAAGTAAACAACATATCGAAAATCAAAAATAATAGTGTCAAATGGCAACGTTAGGCCTTTCGTTTGAAACTTATTTCGTTAAGATCGGTTCAGCCATTGCTGAGATAATTACATGACATTTTGTACATACATACATACACACATACACACACATACAGACATTGTCTCAATTTGTCGAGCTGAGTCGATTGGTATATGAGACTCGGCCCTCCGGGCCTCGGAAAAAGTTTTCAAAGTTTGAGCGAATCCTATACATTTCTTTTGTAAGAAATGTAAAAATTTAGTTCATTTATATTTTTAACACGATAATAATCTATAACGGTCAAATTATCAAAACGGTAGGACAAATAAGCAAATCACGTCTATTGACGAGAAATATAATGACTAGAAATAGGAGGTTTTGTATAATGTGGGAGCAGAAGTCCAGAGTAGTGTGTACCCTGTGGAGAAGGTTGACACGAGCACTATCCAACGCGTTCGACAAGGATGGATTAAGGTAGCATTGTTAGACTACCCAACGCGTTCCATAAGGATGGAACCAGTCGAAAGTGGTGACGGGAAGGATTGAGGGGCGCCGCAGAAGACAACAAGAAATGGAAGCCAAACTGGTATGAAAGGAGTATACGATGCTAGAGGGGAGAATAAGATGTAGGGAGTGAAGTCGGTACAGCCAATATCCGGCTCACTCCAAAACACAAGAAGCAGGCCGCACAGTCAAGACGCTACAATGCGACTGATGTCGGACCAATACCTATACATTGCCCCAGTCGGAACTACCAAACCGATTTTGCGCTGAAAGAAAGCCCATCGTCATGTTAGACACTGGCGGTCGGGCAATCCGAAGTAATAACAAAAGGGAGGCACAACAAGAAACGTCGAACTGTGATTGATACGAAGGTTCACAAACGTAAACGAAATTAATCGAAAAAGCCAGGTGGCAGGACAGCAGAAATCAATACGCAAGTAAGGCGGAAAACAGTAAACCACAAGAAAGACGTCGAGACAAGAGAAGGTGCCTCGAAATCTAACTCCCGAGAACCACTATCGACCAACGCGAAAGGGGAAGCAGCAAGACAGCTCACTGATGAGGACACTGGTGAAAACACCGGTGAAAGCATTGGACGAGCCGCAAGAAGGACAGCAGGGGTGCACACTAGGACCACCGTAAAATTAGGATGTTAAGAAAATGTCAAATAATGATAGAAAATTGTAAATATTTGGTTTTAACAAAAGAGGAGTTAGGACACAAAAGACTTTTTGACACAAATTTTTTTAATGACCCGCGCAATCGTCCTGATGATGCATCTCTCCGAGGCAACATCAAGCTCAGTAAGTAAGGGGGCAGGCAGCGCCCATAGTTTTCGGCCAGCATCAACCCTGGCAAATTTCTCCAAGTGGTGCACCATGGAAGCTAATTTCCTGGGTTACATCACCAGCTACAGCCTTAAGCTAAGTTGATATTTTGATGCAGTCGCGCTTTCCAAGCCATATGCTTACGGAAACGAATAAACACTTTGTTTAATTAAACACAGTTTGTTGCTGCTAGCAGCAGACGGCGATGCTGTCGTAGAAAGTAAAGGCCTCCGAGTATGAGTCATAATGAACTACTGATTCATCCACCGGAGTCTACTCTCGCGAGCGTGGAAAGAATGTTTTGTTTAGGTCTGAGACTCTCTCAGAGTAAAGTCTACACAGACGATATGATAAAAGTCTTTTGTGTCAAATTGGAAACAGTCAGTCGTAATAAGTTAATTAGCGTTCGCGCGTGTAGCAGGCGCGCGTGCGGAAGTCAGTGGTTCGAAGTAGTAATTAGTGTTCGCACGCGCAACAGGCGCACGTGCGAAAGTCTTTAGTCAGTTCATAGTGGTTAGGAGTTCGTGACTCGCGCACCACGCGAGGTGTCAGTCAGTCGTGTGGAATACTATAAGACTTAACCGACAAATAAAACTATTCAACTATTCGAGGTGTCAGTTAACCGTGTGAAATACTATCAGGCGATGAATAGCCAACAAATAAGTAACAAATAAAGTAACTATGTATTAAAACAAAACTGTTCACCAGTAAGATTCTAATTACGGCATACTGGCGGCAGAACACGGATGTGAATAAGAATTTCATCGAAATTATCTACGGACCGACACCCACGCCATTCCACTACCCTAGTAAGGATGGGTGACACTTTCCGGAATCGGCGAGTGGGCTAATGGTGCTGGCTGCCCCCCGTCCCAGTAAAACTTTGGTTGGTCTCCAAGTACGTTCGAAACCCGCCACCTTAGCTGGTGCAAGTAGGCTCAGTTGAAGGCTCCTGACTAGCGCCGATCCGGCTCTGAACGCGGTACCCCATGAAGGACCGCGTCAACCCTTGCATGCGACATCACTGCTCGCAAAGGTAACCATGGGATCATGTAAGGCGACTACTTATTACGGGCGCAGATAGCTTGGAGTTGGGACCCAAAAAGCATGCAAGAAGACAAAATCAACAAAAACAAGAAAAATTCTAACGGAGCAACTGTGGTGAACCCGTTCGAAAAAAGGTGGGCTAGCGAGGTCACCGACCCAGCATAACGAACAAGTGCAACAGCAAGTGCAACCACAACAGCAGCAGCAGCGAGAGCAGCCTAGCGAGTCCATACAGAGCACGAGCAGCAACAAACCAACTGGACGCCAAGGAAAGCTAGGATTTCAGGTGCGCACACCGCAACCAAGCGTTACCCAAGAAGACCAGCAGTTCTTTTTTTACAATGGAGAAGACCTTTACGTCCTAGCCCAGTACACGTGCTGTTGGTAGGGTCCAATCTACCGCACGGGGTGCACTGGGGGCGTGTCGGGCTCGAATGGTGACGCTGCCATTAATACCGACTAAACTCCATTGGGCTCCGCCATCGCTCCTCCCAGGAACTACCTCTCGGTATTACTTCTGGGGGGATGGCTGTACTTAGCGTACTCATTCACTCTCACTCACGCTTTCATACGTCCTGTATGAGGCTTACTTGGGTGCTCTCTCTATCGCACCTTGATTCACTCTCAAACACTCCCACATGAGGCTGACTTTTGTGCTCACCTTTTTCGTTCCTTGCGAGGCTGACTTGTGTGCTCACCTTATTCATTCCTTGCTAGGCTTACTTTTGTGCTCGCCTCACCCATACCATGTGAGGCTGACTTGAGTGCTCACCCTATCACCTGATTCACTCTCGTTCGTGCCACTCTATTGTACCTCTGTCACTCCCCCTGGCATCCCATGTGGGACATTTTTCTTAAGCCCCACTTCTAACATACCATGCGAGGCTAGTTTGTGTGCTCACCTTTTTCATTCCTTGCTAGGCTTACTTTTGTGCTAGCCTCTACCATACCATGTGAGGCTGACTTTTGTGCTCACCCTTAACATGCCGTGTGAGACTGACTTGGATGCTCACCCTTTCACTCCTCTGCCACGCCATGAGGCATCGATAGCTAAGTCCCAACATACTACGCTACGACCCTCCCGTCTTGGCATGAGGCAGTCCACTTATACGCCTATACACTCACTCTTCTGTCTTGCTTCGGGGTGTCTGGGTTTACCCCTTACGCGGTTGCCAGTCGCTGCGCCAAACCTGCCTCGGCTTGAACAGACCATTCACTCCTTTTTTTGCCCTTGGCCTTTTTCGCTCCAGCTAACCAATCACTAGTTAGCCGTCCCCGTCGTCTGTTGCTCGGTTCGCCAGATTACCTGTAGCCTACAGGCAATCTGGATGGTAGCAGCCGAGACTGCATTCCACTTCTCCACCGATTGACACATCCGCTGAATAAGGGTATCAGGGGTTGTGTCCCAGCCACAGACGTCAAGCATTGCTCTTCTTTCGACGTCGAACCGATGACATACGTACAGTATGTGTTCGGCAGTTTCGTCTACACCTGGGCAGTCCGGGCAGACTGGGACCTCCGCGTGCCCGAACCTGTGGAGGTACTGTCGGAAACAGCCATGACCTGACAGGAATTGTGTCAGGTGGAAGTGAACTTCCCATGGGGTCTTCCCACCCAGCTCGATATGCTAGATATCAGCCGGTGGGTCCACCTATCTTTCGAGGAGTTGTCCCACTCACGCTGCCATCTGGCGACCGAGGTCACCCTGGTGCGCTCGCGGGCTCCCCTATTTCCACGTAGCTCGAAGCACTCCTCATCTTCCCGAATGACCAGCCCGACTGGCATCATGCTCGCTATCACGCAGGATGCATCGTGTGATACCGTGCGGTAGGCAGATATCACTCTGAGGCACATCACGCGGTAGGTGCTCTCCAGTTTCTGTAGGCGGACCAGTGCTCTTGACCATGACGAGGATAGATACGGCAACGCCTAACAGTAACCTACGTCTACTGGCGCACACCTTTGAGCTGTTGGACATCATTCTCGATAGAGCCGCGACAGCAGTCGACGCTCTCTTGCATGTATAGTCGACATGGCTGCCGAAGGTCAGCTTGTCGTCTATAATGACTCCGAGAGACTTCAGACTTCGCTGTGAAGTGATCGCGACTTCTCCCACATGGATAACTGCATGTTGTGCCGACTTGCGGTTGTTGACGATAACTACCTCCGTCTTATGATGAGCGAGCTCCAGGCCTCTCGCGCTCATCCATTCCTCCACCGTGCTGATCGCGTGTTCTGCGGTTAGTTCTACCTCAGGAATCGACTCCCCGTAGACCTCCAAGGTTACGTCGTCGGCAAAGCCGACGATCTTGACCCCAGGAGGGAACTTCAGTCTCAGAACCCCGTCATACATGAGGTTCCATAGCACCGGGCCTAGGATCGAGCCCTGCGGGACTCCGGCGGTAATCGGAACCCTTTTCTGACCGACATCGGTCTCGTATAGCAGTACGCGGTTTTGGAAGTAACTTTCCAGGATCCGCTACAGACCCACCGGTAGCCTAAGCCGGTGTAACGAGAGCGCGATGGCATCCCAGCTTGCGCTGTTGAATGCGTTCTTCACGTCAAGTGTCACTAACGCACAGTATCGAATACCTCGCCTTTTCCGTTGGGTCGCTATCTCGGCAGTATTTATCACTGAGTTGAGAGCGTCCACTGTGGACTTATCCTTCCGAAAGCCAAACTGGTTGCTTGACAGACCGTCCGTACCTTCCGCGTACGGGGTTAGCCTGTTGAGGATGATCCTCTCAAGCAGTTTGCCAGTCGTGTCGATCAGACAGATTGGTCTGTACGCCGATGGGTCGCCTGGCGGCTTCCCGGGCTTCGGCTACAGCACCAATTTCTGCCTTTTCCATCTATCGGGGAAACGGCACTCATCAAGGCATCTCTGCATAGCTAGCCTGAACATGTTCGGGTTCGCTATGATCGCTGCCTTCAGAGCGTTGTTTGGAACTCCATCCGGCCCTGGAGCTTTGTTCATTGCTAGGGATTAAGCCACTGCAAGTAGTTCTTCATTCGTCACTGGAGCCACCATTTCGGCTGTGCCCACACTGTCTCGTAGTGCGGGTGGCCAGGGGCTTGTGGCTCGAGACGGGAAGAGTACTTCGATAATCGTTGCCAACCGGTCCGGAAACCGTTCTGGGGGTGAGGAGCCCTCTTTGATCTTGGCCATCACAATCCTGTAGGCGTCACCCCACGGATTCGCGTTGGCACTCTCACACAGGTTGTCGACACACGCTCTCTTGCTGCTTTTAATGGACTTATTAAGGGCCAATTTCGCAGCTCGGGACACTTCACGGCGGTTCTCTCTTGCATCCTCGGTGCGAGCTCTTTGCATCCTACGTCTAGCTCTGAGGCCGGCTGACCGTAGAGCTGCAATCTCGGCACTCCACCAGTATACCGGGCATCTGCCGTTTCTTGGCTGTGTTTCTCGGCATAGTGGCGTCGCACGCGCGTGATAGAACAGCTACCAGCGCATCCCCGCTTAGACTGTCGGTGTTGGCCTCCAGTCCCAGGGCCGCGGTGAAAGCTTCGCTGTCGAAGTGATTGGACTTCCACCCGCGTACCTGACAGGGATCTCCCGCCCTCGGATGCTGCACACCATAGTTGATCCTAAAGCGGATTGCTAAATGATCGCTATGGGTGTAGCCTTCGTCTACCCTCCATTCCATGCCTGGAGCCAGACTCGGGCTGACAAATGTTACGTCAATCCACGCCTCCACTCCGTTTCTAAGGAATGTACTGGCGGAGCCATTATTAGCTAGCACAGTATCGAGTTTCGCAAGCGCCTCCATTAGCGCTTGACCCCTGCTATTTGTACAGCGGCTGCCCCACTCCACTGCCCAAGCGTTAAAGTCTCCCGCTATGACTACCGGTTTCCGGCCCACTAGGTCCGACGAGAGCCTGTAGATCATCTGGTTGAACTGTTCTATTGGCCACCTTGGTGGAGCGTAGCAGCTGCAATATAACACACCATTGATCTTGGCAATCGCAACACCCTCGGCGGAGGAGTGTATTACCTCTTGAACCGGGAACCGTCCCGTTGTACAGATTGCCACCATCCCAGGCACGTCCGACACCCAATTGCCGTTGCCGGCAGGGATGTTGTACGGGTCTGATAAGAAGGCGACATCTGTCCTCGACTCCGAGACCGACTGCCACAGCAGCTGTTGGGCTGCTGCACAATGATTAAGATTTAGCTGTGTGACGTTCACGGCTTCTTCTTATTTAACTCACCGAAGGGACACGAAGGTCCGCCCATAGCTTGCTTCTTAGCGGTGCAGATAAGGCACTTGTGCGCCTTAGTGCAACCCCGCTTCTTATGCCCCTCCTCTCCACAGCGACGACATAGTTTGCTCCTGTCTATATTCTTGCACTCGTAGGCTTTGTGGCCGGACTCAAGGCACCGATAGCACCTATCCACTGAAGGCGGCTGGGGTATGCTAATAGGGCATACCGACCAGCCGATCTTCAGCTTACCTTTCTCGGTTACCTTTTTGGCATCCGCCTTCAGTAGCCTGAGGTAGGCTACTTGGGTGCCAGAGGGTCCATCTCTCAATCGCACAGATACCCGCTCGATTGTGACGTCGCATTGCTCTTTAACGGCTGCGACGACATCTTCTGCGGTCGTGAACTCGTCCATATGCTTGCACTGGAGAGTCATTTCCGTCCCTAGCGACCTGACTTGGGCGCCTTCACCAAGGACCTCTTGGGCCAAGGCCTTGTACACCGCACTAGATTGTGCGCCTCGCTTCAGCACCAGAAGCATTTCTCCCGTGTTGGTGCATCTCACGCTACGCACATCTTGCCCAAGGGCCGAAAGGCTTTCGGCCGCCTTCATCGACTTTATGACGTCGGCGTATTTGTTCTTGTCAGTTTTTAACCACAAGGCCTCGCCTCTGTCCTTGGCCTTCTTCGCGGGCCGCGGTACCTCCGGTGTCGGTGCCGGCTTCTTTCTGGTGACCAGCGTCCAGGGGTTAACGCCCCCTGCCCCGGCCGCGCCGGGTTGCTGGTACCAACGCTCTGCTCTGCCAGCAGTCTGGGTTACCTAAAGTGACGAAGTTGAGGCAAAAAGTTGAAGAACTCTACGAATTCGTGAAAAGCAAGGGCAACGTGCACGGACATATCAAGGATCTAGTGATTACCATCAAATCCGCCGTAGCAGCCGAATGCGAACATATGGCGTTACTAGAGCGAGCTGAAAATGCCGAAAACGCGCTGAAGTCCACAGCGATAGAAGAAGCAGAAGCCTATGAGACACTGAAGGGCGGCCGGGATTCTCGTTCTGTGAAAAGAACAAGGAAAATGCCAGGAGAGGAGGAGGAACCGAAGAAGTCCAGGAAGGTCGGTGAAGGACAGCGAAAAAGCCGACAATCGCAGAGTGAATGGCGTACCGTAGAAACCTCAGAAGAGAGGAGGAAAAAACAGAAAGAAAAGGAGGAAAAGAAGAAAAAGAAGAAAGAAGACCTTCGGCCACGCGAGCAGAAGCAGAGGGGAGACGCTCTAGTCGTCAAAGTAAATGAAGGCGTGACGTACGCTGCGATCCTCAAAAGGGTGCGAGAGGATCCTAAGTTGAAGGAGCTGGGGGAGAACGTTATAAGAACCAGGCGTACTCAGAAAGGCGAAATGCTGTTCGAGCTGAAGAAAGATCCATTCATCAAGAGCTCGACCTACCGGGAACTTGTGGCAGAAGCGGTGGGAGAAGAAGCGAATGTGAGAGCATTAGTTCAGGAAGCAGTGGTCGAGTGCAGGAATCTGGATGAGATCACAACGGAAGACGAAGTGAGAAGCGCGCTAATAGAGCAAGGAAACCTGGAGAGGGAGCAGATATCAATAAGATTGAGGAAGGCGTACAGTGGCACACAGACAGCAGTGATACGCTTTTCGCCAACCGCAGCCAACAAGCTTATGTCGACCGGTAAGATCAAAATCGGGTGGTCGGTGGGCTCGTTGCGATTGATCCCTAGAGCCAGTAAACAAATAGAGAGGTGTTTCAGATGCCTGGGTTTTGGCCATCAGGCAAGAAACTGTAGAGGCCCGGACAGATCTGATCTGTGCAGAAAATGTGGGGAAAAGGGACACATTTCTAGAGACTGCACAAAGCAACCGAAGTGCTTGCTCTGCACAAATGAGGTCGGAAAAGACCACATGACGGGAGGCTTCTTATGCCCAAAGTACAAAAAGGCGAAGGCAGGCCAATAATAATGGAGGTTACCCAGCTCAATCACAATCATTGTGACATTGCACAGCAACTGTTGTGGCAGTCAACAATTGAAATGAAGTGCGACGTTGCAATTATTGCAGAGCCGTGTCGTGTCCCTCCCGATAACGGTAACTGGGTGGTGGATAGTGCAGGCAATCCAAGTGATGGGCGGTTTCCCTGTTCAAGAAGTGGTGGATAGCACACACGAAGGTTTCGCGATCGCCAGGATAAACGGCGTATTCGTATGTAGCTGCTATGCTCCTCCACGGTGGACACCAGAGCAATACAACTGGATGCTGGACGCATTAACCGACTCGTTAGTAGAGATTTCAACGCTTGGGCCGTGGAGTGGGATAGCAGGCTGACCAACGCACGAGGTTACAGCCTATTGAAAGCACTGGCGAAGCTGGACGTAAAGCTGTGTAATGAAGGTTCCGCTAGCACATTTCGTAAAGACGGTCGGGAATCCATCATCGACGTAACATTCTGCAGCGCGTCGCTAATGGATAACATGAATTGGCGAGTTAGAGAGCAGTACACACATAGTGAACACCAAGCCATCCGCTACACCATTGGTCGGCGAAATCGTACGGTGACGCAGAGCGTGAGGACTGGCGAGCGGAAGTGGAAAATAAAGGAATTCCACAAGGACCTTTTTGTGGAAGCACTTCATGCTGACAGCGTCACTCCAATTCCGAGTGCCGATGAGCTGTCGGAAAAAAATAGCTAGGGCATGCGATATAACAATGCCGAGGAAAATTGAGCCGAGGAACTACCGGCGTCCGGCGTACTGGTGGAACGAAAGGCTAAGCATCCTCCGGGCTACTTGTCTAAAAGCCAGAAGACGCGTTCAGAGAGCAAGATCTGAGGCAGTCAGAGAAGAGTGTAAGGTAACATTCCGGGCGGCCAGGGTCGCTTTTAAACGTGAGATAGTGCTAAGCAAGTCCACCTGCTACAACGAGCTGTGCAGAGAAGTAGACGCTAACCCCTGGGGCAATGCTTACCGTGTCGTTATGGCCAGGACCAATGGTTCAATGACGCCAGTCGAAATGTGCGGCTACAAGTTGAAAATTATCGTGGAGGGCCTTTTCCCGAAGCACGACCCAACCGCATGGCCGCCTACACCGTACGCTGATGCAGATGGTGGAAATGCAGGTGACAATCGGGTTTCCAACGACGGGCTCCTTATAGTGGCAAAAGGGCTGAAAGCGAAGAATGTTCCCGGACCGGATGGTATCCCCAACGTGGCACTGAAGACTGGGATTCTGGCGTTTCCGGACATGTTCAGGATAGTCCTACAGAAATGTCTGGACGATGGCTACTTCCCGGATAGATGGAAGATCCAGAAGCTGGTGTTACTGCCAAAACCAGGGAAACCACCAGGAGATCCAGCATCGTATCGGCCTATATGCCTGCTGGATACTCTCGGTAAACTCCTGGAAAGAGTCATCCTCAACAGGCTAACGACCTACACTGAAAGTGAGAACGGACTATCGCAGAGACAGTTCGGGTTCCGGAAAGGAATATCGACGGTGGACGCCATCCGCATCGTCATCGCGAACGCGGAGAAAGCATTGAAGCAAAAGAGAAGGGGTAATCGCTACTGCGCCGTGGTAACGATAGACGTGAAGAACGCGTTCAACAGTGCTAGCTGGGGAGCCATCGCCGTAGCGCTGCACAGAATGCGGGTTCCGGACTATCTGTGCAAGGTTCTGAAAAGTTACTTTCAGAACCGAGTACTGGTCTACGAAACGAACACGGGGCAGAGGTCGATTAGGGTAACGGCGGGAGTACCTCAGGGCTCCATACTCGGCCCAACGCTCTGGAATATTATGCACAAAGGAGTGTTAACACTGGAACTGCCCAGGGGAGTGGAGATCGTCGGCTTTGCAGATGATGTTGTCCTGATGATAACGGGCGAGACCCTTGAGGAGGTGGAGATGCTGACGGCAGAGACAATAGGCATCGTGGAAACCTGGATGGCTGAAGTCAAGTTGCAGCTGGCTCACTACAAGACTGAGGTATTGCTGGTTAGCAACAGTAAGCAAATCCAGCGTCTCGAGATCAGCGTCGGGGGACAATCCATTCCATCGATGCGCGCGCTGAAGCACCTGGGTGTGATGGTTGACAATCGGTTGAATTACAACTGCCATGTCGACTATGTATGTGAGAAGGCTGCGAGGACAACTAGCGCATTGGCAAGGATCATGCCGAATCACGGAGGGGCAAGAGGCAGCACGAGACGTCTCCTGGCGGGTGTCTCATCCTCAATCCTGAGATATGGCGTACCGGCCTGGGCTGCTGCGCTGAACTCAAAGCGGAAACGGACGAAGTTGACAAGCACTTTTCGCCTAATGGCTGTTCATGTCGCGAGTGCGTACAGAACGATATCGTCGGAGGCGGTATGCGTAATTACCGGGATGATTCCCATCTGCATCACTCTGGCTGAGGACGTAGAAGGCTACCAGCAGAGAAATGAACGTAATGCAAGGATACTGGTTCGAGCGGACTAAGTGGCAGCAAGAGTGGGATTCGCGGAAAAAGGAAGGTTGACCCACCGACTCATCCTAAATTTGTCGACTTGGGTACATAGGAAGCATGAAGAGGTGAACTTCCATCTGATGCAGTTTTTGTCCGGGCATGGATGCTTCCGGAAATACCTACATCAGTTTGGACACGCTTCGTCACCCCTTTGCCCGGAGTGTTTTTTTTTTTTTAATGTAGAATACATTTAAGCTTTCAATATAGGGGTCCCGTTTCAAAATATCGGCTGCGGCACCGCGTCAGATTTTGAACGTTAATAACTTTTATCATACTTAACAGAATGATTTGATTTTTAGGCCAATTTGTTGAAAATATGTTCCTCTATGCTGTATTAAAATTTTAAGTATGTATAACATGCACTAATAACAAAAAATTGTGTTTTGAAAAATCTTTCGAAAACGACTCGGAAAAGTGAAAATTTTCAGCCCATCCCGCACAGAGCCGTCAAAATGGTGGACCAACCGAACAATAAAATAATGAAAAGTTTATATATAGGTCCACTACATGTTTGTTTTATGATTATTCGTATTTGGTTGCTTGACGAGAGCAGTTAGTGGGGGAAAGACGGCATACTCCTTTGGTTAGGCCATTAGAAGCCGGACGGAAAGGAAAGGCTCACGCACGGCACGAGAACGAGCGAGAAGGCGATAGTAGTGCATATTAGCGCGATTATATAAATATCTGTCGGTCGGTTTTTCTCATTCGTATTCGTTCAAGTACTAGCAAGCAGCCAGTCCACCGAAGTAAAGCAGTTGGCAATGACGACGGTCCGAAAAAGTGCCCCAGCTACTGGTGACTCATCGGAACTGTCGCCCTGCAAGAATTTCGCCCCAACTAAAGGGCAACTAATCTGTAGGCTATCGTTCCAGCGTCTATATAAGAAATACGATGTGTGGAACGAAAGAAAGAGAATTTAAATTATCCTCTCTCGCTCGTTTTCGTGCACTGCTTTTCCATTCCTTTCTGCTGCTAATACCATCATAACTTAAACGAATGTGCATGTTCCCCCACCATCTCATGGCCAGTGTTGCCACAATTGCATGTTGCTATTACACTTTGAATTATTTTATCGATCCTCTCTAGTATTGATAAAATATAGAACGTGCAAAGTACACTAGTCGCATGCTTTTATTCGAACTTTTTGGCAGCCTCCGTTGATTAACTGCATAAATCGATTTGTTTGTGCAGCTCCTTGCTAGTAGCAAACTAAATAGCCTTTATCAGCGCTAACAAATAACACAAAAGAATTTAAATTTGTGAAAATATTTTCCTTCCTTCTTTTCAAATCTGTAACATTCTTTGAAAATATTGTTTGAATGTTGTTATTGAAAAACTGAACATGCAAGTTTGCTAGCACTGGCCACTACATTGAAGGTGATGGAAAGACAGAATATTCGTTTTGGTTATGCTAGTATTGGTAGCCGAACGGAAAGGAAAGGCACAGGAATGGAACGAAAACGAGCGAGAGAGCGATAGTAGTGCTTTCTCGTGTGTTTATATATGAATATTGGTCAGTCGGTTTTTCTCATCATTCGTATTCGTTCAAGCACTAGCAAGCAGCCAGTCCACCGAAGGAAAGCAGTTGGCAATGGCGATGGACGGAAACAGTGCCCCAGCTACTGGTGACTCATCGGAACTGTCGCCCTGCAAGAATTTCGCCCCAACTAAAGGGCAACTAATCTGTAGGCTATCGTTCCAGCGTCTGGTTCGTGAGATTGTACAGGACTGCAAAGTCGAGCTACGCTTACAAACCTCAGTCGTAATGATGCCCCGAGAAGCCAACGATGCCTACTGGTTCGAGAATGCAAAATAGTGCGCCTGGTTTGTTCGAGAATGCAAAATACTGCACCAAACGCATAACTTTCAGGCCAAATATATTAAACTGGCTCACCGTGTCGCGGGGAGTGCGTCTGAATTATGCTCCCGCAATAAAACAATAAACGGTTCTTTTCAGGACCAATTAATTGTGTTCTAATAAGAGTTAAACTGAAATATCCATTTGAGGTGTTTAACAATTTTCAGCAAGTAGGTTAGAAATACGATATGTGGATAGAAAGAGAATTTAAATTATCCTCGCTCGTTTTCGCGCACTGCTTTTCCATTCCTTTCTGCTGCTAATACATCATAAATTAAACGAATGTGCGTGTTCCCCACCATCCCATGGCCAGTGTTGCCACAATTGCATGTTGCTATTACACTTTGAATTATTTTTTCGATTCTCTCTAGTGTTGATAAAATATAGAACGTGCAAAGTACACTAGTCGCGTGCTTTTATTCGAACTTTTTGGCAGCCTCCTTTGATTAACTGCATAAATCATTAGATTTAAATTAACGTCTCGAAGTGAAGTCACGATGCTCCGGTTATGTCACAGACATTACCCACCCATCTTTTTTTAGTTTAGTAGAGCGAATACGAATTACTATCGCTCTCTCGCTTGCTCGTTTTCGGGCCATGTTCCTTTTCATTCTTTCCTGCTACTAATACTAGCATAATCAAAACGAATGTGCGTCTTCCCACCATCCATTTAGTGAGCAGTGTTGCCAAACGCATTTTCAGTTTTTCATCAATAACATTTCAACAATATTTTCAAAGAATGCTGTAGATTCGAAAAAAAGAAAAATAGTTGGTGATGGAAAAGAATTCCCAATTAGAATTTTTAACCATAATTATAACGAATCATTTGAAAATTTCACATGCAAACGTAATTTCGTTGCATATCATTAGATTTGGATTAACGTCACAAGTGTAGTTACGACACTCCAGTTATGTCGCAGACATTACCCACCCATCTTTTAATGTAGAATATTTAGTCTAGAAATCAGAATGTTCCAATGGTCGTTTCAGGCGACTTCAACATAGATGTTTCAAAACAAGAGAATTTGAAATTTGTTTATTTTATGAATGAATGTTTCAAGCTTCGTTTGATCTCTGATCCATCACAAGCAACTACACTTGCAGGCACATGCATTGATCTTGTATTTGTCAAAAACGTCAATGCAGAAACCCGAAGATATATTTCGTACTTTTCATATCACAGACCAATACTTTTTTTAATTGATCCAGTGGTTTAATTTCAAATGTAAACAACGCTTGAAAAATTATAACCGGTTGACGACCTACACCTACACCAATCATGTCAGAATCACCTCCTGGACAACAGCTAAGCCCGGAAATAGTAAGAAGTCAGAAGCATCCAACGAAAATCGAAGCCAGCGCATCTCCCCACCAAGGCCAACAACGCCAACAAAAACGGTCCTTGTCAGGACCACCATCATTTTTGTAAAGAATAATTTGAAATATTCCTCGCCCAAATCACCTTTTGTCCGAAAATTCCAATGAATATCAACATATTTGAAGAACGTGTTCTTTATGTATTCTACATCTCTCCGGTTATGTCGCAGACATTACCCACCCATCTTTTTTTTACAATGGAGAAGACCTTTATGTCCTAGCCCAGTACACGTGCTAACGGTAGGGTCCAATCTACCACACGGGGTGCACTGGGGGCGTGTCGGACTCGAATGGTGACCAGCCATTAATACCGACTAAACTCCATTGGGCTCCGCCATCATTCCTCCCAGGAACTACCTCTCGGTATTACTTCTGGGGGGATGGCTGTACTAAATGTACTCATTCACTCTCACTCGCGCGATCATACATCCTGTATGAGGCTTACTTGGGTGCTCTCTCAATCACACTTTGATTCACTCTCAAACACTCCCACATGAGGCTGACTTTTGTGCTCACCTTTTACGTTCCATGCGAGGCTGACTTGTGTGCTCACCTTACTCATTCCTTGCTAGGCTTACTTTTGTGCTCGCCCTACCCATACATGTGAGGCTGACTTGGGTGCTCACCCTATCACCTGATTCGCTCTCAATCGTGCCACTCTATTGTACCTTTGTCACTCCCTCTGGCATCCCATGTGGGACATTTTTCTTAGGCCCCACTTCTGACATACCATGCGAGGCTGACTTTTGTGCTCACCTTTTTTCATTCCTTGCTAGGCTGACTTTTGTGCTAGCCTCTACCAACCTGTGAGGCTGACTTTTATGCTCACCCTTAACATGCAGTGTGAGACTGACTTGGATGCTCACCCTATCACTCCTCTGCCACGCCATGAGGCATCGATAGCTTAGTTCCAACATACTACGCTACGACCCTCCCGTCTTGGCATGAGGCAGTCCACTTATACGCCTATACACTCACTCTTCTGTCTTGCTTCGGGGTGGCTGGGTTTACCCCTTACGCGGTTGCCATTCGCTGCGCCAACCTACCTCGGCATGAACAGACCATTCACTCTCTTATTTTGCGCTTGGCCTTTTTCGCTCCAACTAACCAATCACTAGTTAGCCGTGCCCGCCGTCTGTTGCTCGGTTCGCCAGATTACCTGTAGCCTACTGGCAATCTGGATGGTAGCAGCCGAGACTGCGTTCCACTTCTCCACCGTTTGACACATCCGCTGGATAAGGGTATCCGGGGTTGTGTCCCAGCCACAGACGTCAAGCATTGCTCTTCTTTCGACGTCGAACCGATGACATACGAACAGTATGTGTTCGGCAGTTTCGTCTACACCTGGGCAGTCCGGGCAGACTGGAACCTCCGCGTGTCCGAACCTGTGGAGGTACTGACGGAAACAGCCATGGCCTGACAGGAATTGTGTCAGGTGGAAGTGAACTTCCCCATGGGGTCTTCCCACCCAGCTCGATATGCTAGGTATCAGCCGGTGGGTCCACCTACCTTTCGAGGAGTTGTCCCACTCACGCTGCCATCTGGCGACCGAGGTCACCCTGGTGCGCTCGCGGGCTCCCCTATTTCCACGTAGCTCAAAGCACTCCTCATCTTCCCGAATGACCAGCCCGACTGGCATCATGCTCGCTATCACGCAGGATGCATCGTGTGATACCGTGCGGTAGGCAGATATCACTCTGAGGCACATCACGCGGTAGGTGCTCTCCAGTTTCTGTAGGTAACTGGTTACCCTCAGTGCTCTTGACCATGACGGGCCGCCGTACCTGAGGATAGATACGGCAACGCCTGCCAGTAACCTACGTCTACTGGCGCACACCTTTGAGCTGTTGGACATCATTCTCGATAGTGCCGCAACAGCAGTCGACGCTCTCTTGCACGTATAGTCGACATGGCTGCCGAAGGTCAGCTTGTCGTCTATAATGACTCCGAGAGACTTCAGACTTCGCTGTGAAGTGATCGCGACTTCTCCCACATGGATAACTGCATGTTGTGCCGACTTGCGGTTGTTGACGATGACTACCTCCGTCTTATGATGAGCGAGCTCCAGGCCTCTCGCGCTCATCCATTCCTCCACCGTGCTAATCGCGTGTTCTGCGGTTAGTTCTACCTCAGGAATTGACTCCCCGTAGACCTCCAAGGTTACGTCGTCGGCAAAGCCGACGATCTTGACCCCAGGAGGGAACTTCAGTCTCAGAACCCCGTCATACATGAGGTTCCATAGCACCGGGCCTAGGATCGAGCCCTGCGGGACTCCGGCGGTAATCGGAACCCTTTTCTGACCGGCATCGGTCTCGTATAGCAGTACGCGGTTTTGGAAGTAACTTTCCAGGATCCGGTACAGACCCACCGGTAGGCTAAGCCGGTGTAACGAGAGCGCGATGGCATCCCAGCTTGCGCTGTTGAATGCGTTCTTCACGTCAAGTGTCACTAACGCACAGTATCGAATACCTCGCCTTTTTCGTTGGATCGCTATCTCGGCAGTATTTATCACTGAGTTGAGAGCGTCCACTGTGGACTTACCCTTCCGAAAGCCAAACTGGTTGCTTGACAGACCGTCCGTACCTTCCGCGTACGGGGTGAGCCTGTTGAGGATGATCCTCTCAAGCAGTTTGCCATTCGTGTCTATCAGACAGATTGGTCTGTACGCCGATGGGTCGCCTGGCGGCTTCCCGGGCTTCGGCAACAGCACCAGTTTCTGCCTTTTCCATCTATCGGGGAAACGGCACTCGTCAAGGCATCTCTGCATAGCTAGCCTGAACATGTTCGGGTTCGCTATGATCGCTGCCTTGAGAGCGTTGTTCGGAACTCCATCCGGCCCTGGAGCTTTGTTCATTGCTAGGGATTTAGCCACTGCGAGTAGTTCTTCGTTCGTCACTGGAGCCACCATTTCGACCGTGCCCGCACTGTCTCGTAGTGCAGGTGGCCAGGGGCTTGTGGCTCGAGACGGGAAGAGTACTTCGATAATCGTTGCCAACCGGTCCGGAGACCGTTCTGGGGGTGAGGAGCCCCCTTTGGTCTTGGCCATCACAATCCGGTAGGCGTCACCCCACGGATTCGCGTTGGCACTCTCACACAGGTTGTCGAAACACGCTCTCTTGCTGCTTTTAATAGCCTTGTTAAGGGCTAATTTCGCAGCTCGAAACACTTCACGGCGGTTCTCTCTTGCATCCTCGGTGCGAGCTCTTTGCATCCTACGTCTAGCTCTGAGGCAGGCTGACCGTAGAGCTGCAATCTCGGCACTCCACCAGTATACCGGGCATCTACCGTTTCTTGGCAGTGTTTTTCTCGGCATAGTGGCGTCGCACGCGCGTGATAGAACAGCTACCAGCGCATCCCCGCTTAGACTGTCGGTGTTGGCCTCCAGTCCCAGGGCCGCGGTGAAAGCTTCGCTGTCGAAGTGATTGGACTTCCACCCGCGTACCTGACAGGGATCTCCCGCCCTCGGATGCTGCACACCATAGTTGATCTTAAAGCGGATTGCTAAATGATTGCTATGGGTGTAGCCTTCGTCTACCCTCCATTCCATGCCTGGAGCCAGACTCGGGCTGGCAAAGGTCAAATCAATCCACGCCTCCACTCCGTTTCTACGGAATGTACTAGCGGAGCCATCATTAGCTAGCACAGTATCGAGTTTCGCAAACGCTTGCCCGGAGTGTGTGAACGTGCAAGAGACACCGGAACACATGGTCTTCGAATGCCCCAGATTCGAAGACGTCCGAAGGGGTATGCCTGATGTAACAGTGGACAATATCGTCGAAAAGATGTGCCGCGACGAGCATATCTGTGACGCTGTCAACAGAGTTGTTACGAGTATACTCTCCGAGCTGCAAAGGAAGTTGCGAAGGGACCAACAACGTAACGACATTGGTTAGAACGCCGCAGTGGAACCACAAATAGGGTTTCGGGAGAAATTCCGCCGCCGGAAAACTCACCGACTAGAATCGCCGCCGTGGACTACCCGACAGAATCGTGATGAAAAGGGGAGCTAATTGGCTCACGAAACAAACACCGGTAACGAAAGAAATTCCGTTGTCGGAGAACTCTCAATCGGAGTAGGATAAGCGGTAAAGCTGGAAGATTTTAGTAGAGCTAAATGGCTCAAGAAAGCGGATATCAGTGTCGGTGGAAATTCCTCCGTCGGGGAACTATCGTTCGGAGTAGGATGAGTTCACCGTTGAGCACTATCCAAGCGGATCGTGATAAGGTCGGGAGCTGAATGACTCACGGAAACATGAGCTGAATGGCTCAGGGAATCAGCACCTGAACGGCTCACCACAGGGACGAGAAATAAACGGCGAAGTAATGGATGGAGACAAGAAGCAGGACAGGAATCGAGAGTTAAATCAAAGCTAATAGGTCGTGCCACTCCATGAACCTAGCGAGGCTGCGAGATAGAGCAGCAGAAAGAGGTGCGACGAAAGCGCAACGAATCTCCCCCCCCCCCCCTCCCGCCCCCACGAAGTAATGAGAATAGTGTGTGGAGGATGATAAGTAAAGTTTGGCTTTTTTTGCTCGCATTTGATTCCCTTTTTAACCGTGAAATTGTGGAGGTACAGTGAATTAAAGTGCATTAGTACGTAGACCTTGTGAAGTGCTTTCGTTTGGTATAGTGCATGATAGGCTGCCTGTCGAAACTAAAGTTTGTTGGCATAAATTAGTTTTGCTCGCTCTGTTAGCAGCGGCAAAAAATAACAAGCAAGTGCGCCTTTACTGTGCGGTGGCCCGCTCACGGGCGAAGAAAAATGACTTCAATAGCTTACAGTGTGTGCGCACAGCGTATTGCTAGTGAACCCGATGGTATTCACTGCTCTGGCGGATGCGAGCAAATATTACACGTACGGTGCTCGGGTGTGAATACAGCAGCCGCAACGTCTCAACGATGTGTAGTGTGCTTTTGCAAAAGGTCGAAGAAATCACTAAGGCTGTCTGCGATGGTGATTTGAAAATACGGAATATTGTATCAGAGCAGTACAGCGCTTTTGAAAAACGAATTTTTCCGCGCCTTAAATCTACCGTTGAAGATGTTGTTTCCGCAGAAGTATCAGTGCTGCGTGACCTAGTTCGGCGAGCGGGTACGGATCAGATGTGTGTCGATGATACCGAGACCGGCAATAAAGTTGTAAAGAACACTGCAGCCGTTGCCACTTATGCCAGCGAAACCCGTTCTAACTTAGCTCCAACAAGGCTGGAAAAACGCAAGGCACATCCTGCCGTTTTGGAAGATGATAATGACGATTGCAGCATTCTGAGGTCCGGAAAACGACGGAAAATGACTACTAAAAAAACTTCCAGAAACGAATTAAGTGGTGAATTAACGGCTGCATGCGAAACGCCTGTGAACACGTCAAAGTTACAGTCACTTAGGCCAGTTTCGCATGTTGCGAAAAACAGTGCAGTCTTGAAAATGGAGCAAACTGTTCTGTTCAAACCGAAAGTTGTTCAACTAGCGGAAATAACAAGGAAAGACATTCGTGAGAAGTTGGATCCAATTGTCTTCGATGTCAAAGAAGTGTACTACCGTGAAAATGGAGAAGCTACTATACGGTGTGGATCAAACGAGCTTGCACTGAAAATGGCTCACGATGCTAAAAATAAGTTTTCCGAGCTATATGAGATTGAAAAGCTGAAACCTCTGAAGCCAAGATTCAAGATAATAGGATTATGTGACGAAATCCCAGAAAACGAAATAATCGCCAAAATGAAACAACAAAACAATTTGCCTGAAACGGCTGATTTGAAAGTTATTCGCGTACAGAAGTCCAAACGAACTGAAAACACAAGAGTGGTAGTGTTTGAATCTGACCCCTCGACGTTCTACTGTCTGATGAAAGCGCAACGGGTCAATATTGGCTGGGATCGCTGCCGAATCTTCGAGGTTGTTGATGTAATGCGCTGTTACCGCTGCTCTGAATATGGCCACAAAGCAGCGACATGTAAAAATTTAGTATGCTGTCCAAAGTGCGCAGAAGAACATCCAATAAACGAGTGCAGCTCTGATTTCGAAAGATGTGTTAACTGCCAACTATTTAACTCAGAACAGGAACTTGATGCCGACAAGCTTGATTTTATTCATCCCTCTTGGAGCTCTGAATGCCCGCTGTACCAAAAACGCTTAAAGAAAGCCAAACTTAGGATTGACTACTCGACATAGCAACCAATGAAGCTAGCCATCCGCAATCCAAATGATGATGACTGCACGACAGTTTCTCCAGGTAAAGCCAAAGAGGGTATATGTCCTCCCGAAGTTACCTACGATACTGCACCCCCTCAAAATAATTTTCGGTTCCAGTCTACCATTGAACAACCTACTTCCGGCTCCGTAGCTGATATTCATCTAGCCATCCGCAATCCGTATAATGATGACCGCAAGACTGTTTCTCCAGGTAAAGCCAAAGAGGGTATATGTCCTCCCGAAGTTATCTACGATACTGCACCCCCTCAAAATAATGTTCGGTTCCAGTCTACCGTTGAACAACCTACTTCCGGCTCCTTAGCTGATATTCATCTAGCCATTCGCAATCCGTATAATGATGACCGCAAGACTGTTTCTCCAGGTAAAGCCAAAGAGGGTATATGTTCTCCCGAAGTTATCTACGATACTGCACCCCCTCAAAATAATTTTCGGTTCCAGTCTACCGTTGAACAACCTACTTCCGGCTCCGTAGCTGATATTCATCTAGCCACCCGCAATCCATATAATGATGACCGCAAGACAGTTTCTCCAGGTAAAGCCAAAGAGGGTATATGTCCTCCCGAAGTTACCTACGATACTGCACCCCCTCAAAATAATTTTCGGTTCCAGTCTACCGTTGAACAACCTACTTCCGGCTCCGTAGCTGATATTCATCTAGCCATCCGCAATCCGTATAATGATGACCGCAAGATTGTTTCTCCAGCTAAAACCAAAGAGGGTATATGTCCTCCCGAAGTTACCTACGATACTGCACCCCCTCAAAATAATTTTCGGTTCCAGTCTACCGTTGAACAACCTACTTCCGGCTCCGTAGCTGATATTCATCTAGCCACCCGCAATCCATATAATGATGACCGCAAGACTGTTTCTCCAGGTAAAGCCAAAGAGGGTATATGTCCTCCCGAAGTTTCCTACGATACTGCACCCCCTCAAAATAATTTTCGGTTCCAGTCTACCGCTGAACAACCTACTTCCGGCTCCGTAGCTGATATTCATCTAGCCACCCGCAATCCATATAATGATGACCGCAAGACTGTTTCTCCAGGTAAAGCCAAAGAGGGTATATGTCCTCCCGAAGTTATCTACGATACTGCACCCCCTCAAAAAAATTTTCGGTTCCAGTCTACCTTTGAGCAACCTACTTCCGAATCCGTAGCTGATATTCATCTAGCCATCCGCAATCCGCATAATGATGACCGCAAGACTGTTTCTCCATGTAAAAGTCAACTCAAAATGTACTATCAGAACGTGAGAGGACTACGCACAAAGATCGATGAGCTGTTCGTAGCTGTATCCGACGCAGAACATGATGTCATTATCCTGACAGAAACATGGCTGAACGACGAAATCAATTCGCTGCAGCTATTCGGACCTAGATATTCGGTATATCGTAACGACCGTGACCCAATCGTTGCTGGTAAAAAAAGGGTGGTGGTGTACTTATAGGTGTTTCCAATCGGTTAGCATCTAAACAAAAGAGTTATGACAATAGAGGTCTAGAGCAACTCTGGGTAAACATTAATAGCCAGGGTACTAACACATGTGTGGGCGTCGTATATCTTCCTCCGGACTCCGCAGATAACATAAACGTTATTCAAAATCACATTCAATCTGCACTGGACATCGCCAATTCGCTAGAACTCCAAACCTCTCATTTGTTATTCGGATATTACAACCAGCCTGGTCTTGTCTGGAAAAGCACTTCCTTCGGCTACGCCTATGCCGACCCCTCTGACTCATCCCTTTCGAGATCTAGCAGTGCTTTACTAGACGGGATGTCTCTACTGAACATGCTGCAAATGTGTACGATTAAGAACGGACGAAATCGCACGTTGGATCTTCTGTTCATAAACGCAGACGCATACATGAACTGTCATGTGTACCAAGCAGATGAACCACTCGTTAATATAGATTCCCATCATCCGCCCCTCTTAGTTGAGCAGACCTGTCCACGACAGGTTATTTTTGATGAGATGTTGGAAGATTTCAAATATAACTTTTCAAAAACTGATTTTCTTGGACTCAACAACTCACTGCAAACTATTGACTGGATTACCTCGCTTAACAGTGCAACCGATGTAAATGACGCAGTAGAAATATTTTCGTCGATACTGATACAACTGTTTGAAATATATGTCCCAGCACCGCGTCCTAGACAGAAACCACTTTGGTCCAATAGACGACTTCGAGAACTTAAACGACTGAGAGCAGCCGCGCTTCGTCACTATACCAATCGACAGAATCCCAATACAAAACGTGAATTCATTTACGCCAGTAACAGTTACAAAGCTTATAACCGCTTCCTCTATTCTCGGCACGTGCTACAAATGCAATCTAACCTTGAGCGAAACCCCAAACGTTTCTGGTCTTTTGTTAACGGGAAGCGCAAGGAGAGCGGACTTCCTTCCAGTATGACTTTAGCTAATGAAAGTTCTAATACGACTCGTGACATTTGTAATCTGTTTGCAAAACATTTTTCGAGTGCATTTGAAACAGTTCCGACTACTCCAGTACAGGTTGAAATCGGACTACGCGATGTTCCCAGTGACGTGATGAATCTAGGTAGCATCCGTTTTTCCGAAGAAGATATTGTTGCTGCCATTGAAAAATTGAAATCCTCGACATCGGCTGGTCCAGATGGGATTCCTGCTATTATTTTAAAAAGATGCGCTAGAGCCCTTTCTGCTCCTCTAAAACTGATCTTTAATCAATCGTTGTCGCAAGGGACGTTTCCTCTGTGTTGGAAAAAGTCAGTTATGTTTCCTGTCTTTAAAAAAGGTGATAAGCAGGACATAGCAAATTATCAAGGCATAACCTCTCTCTGTGCGGGGTCTAAGCTGTTCGAAATTCTAGTAAGCAATGTGTTGTTCCGGGAAGCCAAAACTTATATATCGACGGATCAACATGGGTTCTTCCCAGGTAGATCAACATCAACGAACTTAGCACAGTTCACTTCACATTGTATTAAAAGTATGGAAGGCGGAGCACAAGTAGATACTATTTATACTGACCTTAAAGCAGCGTTTGATCGTGTTGATCACTCGCTCCTACTGGCGAAAATAAAAAGGCTGGGTGCCTCACTCAACTTCACTAAGTGGCTGGAGTCATACCTTGTTGGCCGTACCCTATCTGTCAAACTAGGAAATATCGAATCACATAACTTCATAAATTTATCAGGTGTACCCCAGGGTAGTAATCTCGGACCCTTGCTGTTCTCCTTATTCTTCAATGACGTTTGTTATATCCTTCCACCAGGATGCAAACTTATCTATGCAGATGACCTTAAACT
This sequence comes from Topomyia yanbarensis, assembly GCF_030247195.1. Lineage (NCBI taxonomy): Eukaryota > Metazoa > Arthropoda > Insecta > Diptera > Culicidae > Topomyia > Topomyia yanbarensis. The sequence goes on along the minus strand of NC_080672.1, from coordinate 234,591,045 downwards.
GTTCCTCATTGTGCGATCTGAATTGGACTGCATCGAACTACAGCGACAACTAGATGAGTTTTGTAACTGGTGTGCTCGAAACCGGTTGACTCTCAGTGTATCTAAATGCTCAGTAATTCCTTTCACGCGTAAAAAAATCCAATCTTGTGGTGTTATACTATCTCAGGGAAAACACTTGAAAGAGTGTCAGTTGTCAGGGACCTTGGAATACTGCTGGATTCTAAATTGACATTCAGAGATCACTATTCCCACATCATTGCGAAAGCCAACAGGAACCTTGGTTTTATCATCAGAATAGCCAAAGAGTTTACTGATCCATATTGCCTGAGAGCACTGTATTTCTCTCTCGTTCGCTCTGTCCTGGAAGCTTCAGCTATCATCTGGTGTCCGTATGCGAGTATCTGGATTAACAGGATTGAATCTATACAAGCTAGATTTCTCCGATTTGCTCTTAAATCTCTGCCATGGCGCAACCCGATAGAGCTGCCACCTTACATTGATCGTTGTCGTTTGCTTGATATGGACACCCTTTCAAAAAGACGAAATATCTCCAGAGCAGTGTTTGTAGGAAAAGTTCTAACAGGTGAAATAGATGCCCCAAACATACTTTCACAGATAAATGTAAACGCACCCCCTAGAAGCTTAAGATCGTGGGATTTTCTAAGACTCGATTATCAAAGTACTAATTGTGGACAGAACGAACCCGTAAGGGCGATGTGTAGTGTTTTTAATAGTGTGTATGAATTTTTTGACTTCTCTGTTTCATGTGATATTTTTAGAAATAGGCTTAAGCGGTTGACTTAGTGCACTAGATTTTGATTTGTTAGATGTATTATTAATTAAGTAATGTAATGTAATTTAACGTGCAATATTGTTTAATGTGTATGTGTGAAAAGATAATGAGGTTTTTACGCGCATTTGGAGGGTGTCACACTAACTGCAAATGGGCTTTTCCTCATTCCATATTTTATATTTCATGTAGACCATGTAGGTCAGATGGAAAATCAATAAATAAATAAATAAATAAATAAATAAATACGATGACGTAGTTCCGTGGAGAAGAAGGGCGTAAAAAGTAAGGAATGTTTTAGTGGTTAGTCACGAACGTGAGTCGTGAGTCGCACACAGTGCCAATACACTACATGCCAGGTTTTGAAGCCTTTTTAACCTTACTATAAAAAAAACCTGTTTTAATCCACCTAGCGGTGCAATTGTGCCTTTCTCATTTCTCTAAACTATAGCACGGAGGCTTTTTATGTTCAACATAGTTGTGGAAATGTGCATTACATTCTTAGTACACTTTGCATTTATACACAATGGCTTGCCAGCCACGAACTTGATGAGCTGCGTGTCGACGGTGAAACACTTGAAACAAAAAAATATCGTACTTCATTAGCCTAACCAGTATTAGATCAATGTTATCTGCTTGCTAACTCATTTTGTCATGCGGGGGTGGGTATGTAAGGAGGGCGAAAGTTCCATGAACGAACGACTCCCCAGCTTAAATGTGTATGCTTTGTGATATAGTGGTGGTTTAAAGATGATGGGGTTGAAGGGGAGGGGTATGAGGGCAGAGGGGTGATTTAAGGAGATTTTTAAGGGAGGGGAGTGAACGGTAGAGGGGGGGGGGGTGTAACCCCTCTCCTTAAACCATCAACGACGCCCCTGTTAAAATCCAGAAACCTTATGCGGGTCAAAAAAAAATTAGGTTGGGATTAGGTTGACGTTTTTCAGAGTGATTGCATAACCTTTCTATATGAGAAAGGCAAAAATGTGCCAAAATCCAAAAAAGGGAATAGTCGTCAATTTTTTTTCGAGTTTCTATTCTATTTTTAATTTTTCCTATAGTTTATATGAGAAATTTCTGCGCGGCCGCACTCTTAAACCCGTAATTCCGGAACCAGAATTCCGATCGATCCAAAATTCAATAGCAGCCGATGGGAAGGTTGCAACTTTCATTTGAGACTAAGTTTGGGCAAATCGGTCCAGCCATCTCTGAGCAAAATGAGTCAAATTATTTGACACATACGCACATACATACACACACAGACACACATACACACACATACAGACTTTTTCCTATCTCGACGAGCTGAGTCGAATTAGATATGACACTCGGCCCTCCGGGCCGGGATTAGTTTGCCGTTTTTCAGAGTGATTGCATAACCTTTCTATATGAGAAAGGCAAAAATGTGCCAAAATCCAAAAAAGTGAATAGTCGTCAAATTTTTTTCGAGTTTGCATCAAATCTCGTCGTTTCATGCACCTTGAAGACATTTAGCATCAAAAATAAAAATTCTATTTTTAATTTTTCCTATAGTTTATATGAGAAATTTCTGTGCGGCCGCACTCTTAAACCCGTAATTCCGGAACCAGATTTCCGATCGATCCAAAATTCAATGGCAGCCGATGGGAAGGTTGCACCTTTCATTTGAGACTAAGTTTGGGCAAATCGGTCCAGCCATCTCTGAGCAAAATGAGTGACATTATTTGACACATACGCACATACATACACACATACACACACACATACAGACTTTTTCCGATCTCGACGAACTGAGTCGAATGGGATATGACACACGGCCCTCCGGGCCGGGATTAGTTTGCCGTTTTTCAGAGTGATTGCATAACCTTTCTATACGAGAAAGGCAAAAATGTGCCAAAATCCAAAAAAGTGAATCGTCGTTAATTTTTTTTTCGAGTTTGCATCAAATCTCGACGTTTCATGCACCTTGAACACATTTAGCATCAAAAATAAAAATTCTATTTTTAATTTTTCCTATAGTTTATACGAGAAATTTCTGTGTAGCCGCACTCTTAAACCCGTAATTCCGGAACCAGAATTCCGATCGATCCAAAATTCAATAGAAGCCGATGGGAAGGTTGCACCTTACATTTGAGACTAAGTTTGGGCAAATCGGTCCAGCCATCTCTGAGCAAAATGAGTGACATTATTTGACACATACGCACATACATACACACACACATACAAACACACATACAGACTTTTTCCGATCTCGACGAACTGAGTCGAATGGGATATGACACTCGGCCCTCCGGGCCGGGATTAGTTTGCCGTTTTTCAGAGTGTTTGCATAACCTTTCTATACGAGAAAGGCAAAAATGTGCCAAAATCCAAAAAAGTGAATCGTCGTCAAATTTTTTTTCGAGTTTGCATCAAATCTCGACGTTTCATGCACCTTGAACACATTTAGCATCAAAAATAAAAATTCTATTTTTAATTTTTCCTATAGTCTATATGAGAAATTTCTGTGTGGCCGCACTCTTAAACCCGTAATTCCGGAACCAGAATTCCGATCGATCCAAAATTCAATGGCAGCCGATGGGAAGGTTGCACCTTTCATTTGAGACTAAGTTTGGGCAAATCGGTCCAGCCATCTCTGAGAAAAATGAGTGACATTATTTGACACATACGCACATACATACACACACATACACACACACATACAAACACACATACAGACTTTTTCCGATCTCGACGAACTGAGTCGAATGGGATATGACACTCGGCCCTCCGGGCCGGGATTAGGTTGACGTTTTCAGAGTGATTGCATAACCTTTCTATATGAGAAAGGCAAAACATACATACATACATACACACGTACTTGGAACTATTGAGAACCAGAGGCACAGGTCCAAAGCCCTGGTAAAGGAGGATGGTTGTGATGATCTGGGGCGCGGTCACCACGTAAAGCAACAAAAGGTCATAACCCCAAGTCCAAGGCGTGAAGCGACCCGTGCCGAGGGATGAGTGATCAAGGGGGTGAAAAAGATACTCGATCGTTAACGGAGCCTGTGGGGTACCTGGGCAACCCCCACAGCAAGCGTCCCTTACCACGTTACTGCGGAGCTCTGGCGTGGGATTTTCGCGTGACTCGTGGGATAAATGAGCGACGTGAAAAAAAAACAAAACCCAAAAAAACGGAGGTGCCGAACCCCTTTGCTAGAGGTGGTTTGGCGAGGTCTCCCCCCGTGGGGAGAGTAGTGGAGCGACGGGGGCTGCATCCGACAGCACCAGTGACCCCCCAGCATAGCCCTACCAATGCGCTGGACGGGCCACTAACCGTGATGCGCAAAGTGGTGGAGCAGCTCGATGCAATAAACGAGTTCACTAGCGCGAAGCAAAACATCAGCAAGGAGCTGAAAAAGAGCCTGCTGGTGCTCCGGAAGGCTGTTCATGTCGCAAGACAGGAACAGCAGGCTTACGCCAAGAGGGTGGAATGTCGGGAGAAGTCCGATAGAGGAACCTAGACAGTGGCCTCCAAGAGGGAGGGAAGAGAGAAGGCCGACATAAATACCCAGACAGGGGCCTTCCCCTTCCCCTTCTATGGAGCAGCCATGTCGCTCGAAGCCGGCAAATGCCTGGGCAATGCGCAATACAGACCCGGTGGTTAGCCACAGTGGTCCTTAGCCTCTTGCCCAGGAACTCCTATCTCTACCTCCCCGCGGAGCCGGCTGGGATACGAGTAGCCATAGGAATGTTCGAGTAGCCAACTCGTTGGGACTATGGTCGTATGCTGACAGGGAAGGGGGGCCGTGTAGCTGCCGGCATACAATAGCGCTATGGACCTCCCGTTCCGGTGATATGGGCCCACCAAACGGGATAACCCCAATTCCAAGGCGTGAAGCGATCCGTGCCGAGGGATGAATGATCGGGGGGGTGAAAAAGATGCCCGATCGTTAACGGAGCCTGTGGGGTACCTGGGCACCCCCCACAGTAAGTGTCTCTTATCACGTTAATGCGGAGCTCTGGCGTGGCGGACCTATTTTCTCGCGCAACTCGTGGGTCTTAATATGAGTTCTTGTAGAAATAATAATAAAAAAGTATGTGATGAGGAGGCGGAAGCGATTACGGCGCTGAACCCCTTTGCCAAAGGGGGTCTGGCGAGGTCTCCCCCGACAGGGGCTGACAACGGAGCGAAGGTGGCCGCAAATAACGGCACCGGAGGCGAAATGGTTGTGGTAGGAGACAATACTACCAGCACGCTTGGCGGACCACTACCTGCGATGCAGGAAGTGGTCAAGCAGCTGGATAGTATCATCGAATTCACAAGCGGGAAGAATAACATCAGCAAGGAACTAAAACAGAACCTGCTGGTGCTTCGGCAGGCTGTTCGAGTCGCAAGACAAGAACAAGTAGCCTACATGAAGAGGTTGCCGGAAAGAGAGAAGGCCGATCGCGGTATCCAAACCGAGGCCTTCTCCTTCCACGGCGGAGCGACGATGGCGCAGGAGGCGATAGATTTCACTTTATCGGCCACCAAACGCTTAATGGAGGGGGAGACAGCGAAGCGGCCTAGGCCTAATGTAGGCACGCGCAGCAATGCCAAACGACGTGCAACCAACAAGGCCAAACGTCGCTTGGGAGGTGTGGATCCGGGTGCGAAGGATCCCGCAGGGCGGCGTCCCGAGAAGGCGACTTCTCAGCCTAAAAAGGCGAAAGCCGCCAATCGGGCGCGTACTGCGGAGCGACCTGGCACCAGCCTGCCGGCGCCATCGGTACAAGATGGCGAATGGCAGGTGGTCAGCAGGGAGCGGAAGTCGAACGCACCTCGACCCGCGAAGAAGAAGGCGAGGGACAGAGGAGAGGCCCTGCTGGTGAAAACCAACGGGGGCAGCTATGCGGATGTCCTAAAATCGATGCGGGCGGCCGAAAGCTTCTCGAATTTAGGACAGGATGTGCGAAGCGTCAGACGCACCAAAGATGGCGAAATGATCTTGGTGCTGAAGCGTGGTGCACAATCCAATGGAGCAACGTATAGGAGGTTGGCCCAAGAGGTCTTGGGAAACGGTGCTCAGGTGAGGTCGTTGGGAGCGGAAGTGACTCTCCAGTGTAAGCAACTGGACGAGATCACAAACGCAGAGGACGTCGTCTCGGCCGTTAAGCAGCAGTGCGGCGTCGAGATCGATCAGAACTCTGTACGTATCAGGGAGCGGTTGCTTGGCACGCAGATAGCTTACTTCAAGTTACCGGCCGCGGAAGCCAAGAAAGTGACTGACAAAGGGAAGTTGAAGATCGGGTGGTCAGTATGCCCAGTTAGCATACCCCAGCCGCCTTCAGTGGACCGGTGTTTTAAATGTCTGGAGCCAGGCCACAAGTCATACGACTGTAAGGGCCCAGACAGGAGCAAGTTGTGTCGTCGCTGCGGCGAGGAGGGACACAAGGCGCTGAAATGCGAGAGGGCACCCAAGTGTCTCATCTGCGCTAGCAAGAAGCAGGGCCGCAACCATGTTATGGGCGGACCTGCTTGTCCCTTCGGGGAGGTGGGAAAGAGGAAGCAATGGCAATCGTCACACAGCTGAATCTTAACCACTGCGCACCTGCACAGCAGTTACTGTGGCAGTCGGTATCGGAGTCAGGGACAGATGTCGCCCTTCTATCAGACCCGTACAACGTCCCTGCCGACAACGGCGACTGGGTGGCGGACGGGTCTAGAATGGCGGCAATCTGTGCAACGGGCCGGTTCCCGGTCCAGGAGGTAGTACAGTCCTCTGCGGAGGGTGTCGCGATTGCCAAGATCAATGGTGTGTTCTATTGTAGCTGCTATGCCCCACCTATGTGGCCAATAGAACAGTTCAACCAGATGATCGATAGGCTTTCGTCTGACATGGTGGGACGAAAGCCGTTTGTCATAGCGGGTGACTTCAACGCTTGGGCGGTGGAGTGGGGCAGCCGCTATACAAATGGTAGGGGCCAAGCGCTTCTGGAGGCGCTTGCGAAACTCGACGCAGTGCTAGTCAATGATGGTTCCGCTAGCACATTCCGTAGGAATGGAGTCGAGTCGTGGATTGACGTAACGTTTGCCAGTCCAAGTTTGGTCCCAGACATGGACTGGAGGGTAGACGAAGGCTACACCCATAGTGATCATTTAGCAATACGCTTCAGGATCAACTTTGGTGTGCAGCATTCTAGGGTGGGTAATCCCTGTCAGGTACGCGGGTGGAAGTCCAATCACTTCGACAGCGAAGTCCAACACCGACAGTCTAAGCGGGGATGCGCTGGTAGCTGTTCTATCACGCGCGTGCGACGCCACTATGCCGAGGAAGACCCTGCCAAGAAATGGCAGACGCTCGGTATATTGGTGGAGTGCAGAGATCGCAGCCCTACGGTCAGCTTGACTACAAGCTAGACGTAGGATGCAGCGAGCCCGCACTGAGGAGGTTAGAGTGGAACGACGTGAAGTGTTTCGTGCTGCGAAATCGGCCCTTAACAAGGCCATAAAGCGCAGCAAGAGAGCGTGTTTTGACAAATTGTGTGAGGATGCCAACGTGAATCCGTGGGGCGATGCCTACAGGATCGTGATGACAAAGACCAAAGGGGGCTCCTCACCCCCTGAACGGTCGCCAGAACGGTTAGCGAGAATTATCGAAGTACTCTTCCCGTCCTGAACCATAAGTCCCTGGCCCCCCGCGCCGCAAGGCACGGTGGGTACAGACGACATGGTGGCCCCGGTGACGAACGAAGAGCTACTCGCAGTTGCTAATTCTCTAGCGGTGAATAAAGCTCCAGGGCCTGATGGAGTTCCAAACAGCGCTCTCAAGACAGCAATCATGGCGAACCCGAACATGTTCAGGTTGGCTATGCAGAGATGCCTTGACGAGTGCCGTTTTCCAGATAGATGGAAAAGGCAGAAGCTGGTACTGTTGCCGAAGGCCCGGAAGCCGCCTGGTGACCCATCGGCGTACAGACCAAGCTGTCTGATTGACACGACGGGCAAATTGCTTGAGCGGATTATCCTCAACAGGCTAACTCCATACGCAGAAGGTACGGAGGGCCTGTCAAGTAATCAGTTCGGCTTTCGAAAGGGGAAGCCCACGGTGGACGCTATCAACTCAGTGGTAAGGACTGCCGAGATAGCGATCCAACGGAAGAGGCGGGGCATTCGATATTGCGCGTTAGTGACACTTGACGTGAAGAACGCATTCAACAGCGCAAGCTGGGATGCCATCGCGCTCTCGTTACACTGGCTTGGCCTGCCGGCGGGCCTGTACCGGATCTTGGAAAGCTACTTCCTGAACCGTGTACTATTATACGAGACCGATGCCGGTCAGCAAAGTGTTCTTATTACTGCAGGAGTTCCGCAAGGTTCAATCCTGGGCCCGGTACTATGGAACCTTATTTATGACGGGGTTCTGAGACTAAAGTTCCCTCCGGGTGTGAAAATCGTCGGTTTCGCCGATGATGTCACCCTGGCGGTCTACGGGGAGTCAATCTCCGAGGTAGAACTAACGGCGGCACACGCGATAAGCATAGTGGCGGAATGGATGAGCGCGAGAGGCCTAGAGCTCGCCCATCACAAGACGGAGGTGGTTGTTGTCAATAACCGCAAGTCGGTACAACAAGCAGTTATTCAAGCGGGAGAAGTCGAGATAACTTCTAAGCGGAGTCTGAAGATTCTTGGGGCCATCATAGACGACAAGCTGACCTTCGGCAGCCATGTCGACTATGCATGCATGAAGGCTTCGGTGGCTGTCGCGGCATTATCGAGGATGATGTCCAACAGCTCCAAGGTGTGCGCCAGTAGACGCAGGCTACTGGCCGGTGTCGCCGTATCTATCCTTAGGTACGGTGGACCGTCCTGGGCGAGGGCACTGGGAGTAACCAGCTACCGTCGCAAATTGGAGAGCACCTATCGCTTGATGTGTCTCAGAGTGATATCTGCCTACCGCACGGTATCACATGATGCATCCTGCGTGATAGCGGGTATGATGCCAGTCGGGCTGGTCATCCGGGAAGACGAAGATTGTTTCGAATTGCGTGGCAATAGGGGAGTCCGTGCCAGGGTGACCTCGGTCGCCAGATGGCAACGCGAATGGGACAACTCGTCGAGAGGTAGGTGGACCCACCGGCTGATACCTAACATATCTAGCTGGGTGGGAAGACCCCATGGGGAAGTTCACTTCCATCTGACACAATTCCTGTCAGGCCATGGCTGTTTCCGACAGTACCTCCACAGGTTTGGGCACGCTGAGGCCCCAGTCTGCCCAGACTGCCCAGGTGTCGACGAAACTGCGGAGCACGTACTATTCGTATGTCCCCGCTTCGACGTCGAAAGAGGCGCTATGCTAGGCGTCTGCGGCTTGGACACAACCCCTGATACCCTTGTACAGGGGATGTGCGAAGCGGTAGAGAAGTGGAACGCAGTTTCGACTGCTACCACTCAGATTGCCTGCCGGCTGCAGAGAGCATGGAGCGCCGAGCAGCAGGCGAGGAGTTAGAGTGAGTGAATTGGCGGATGATAGACTGAGGTATGGTCTACCCATGCCGAGATGGGAGTGAGTGTGCGAGAATGTAAGGCACGAGTGAGAGCGTACGCTAAGTACGGCCATCCCCCAGAAGTAATGCCGAAAGGTAGTTCCTGGGGATAGATGGCGGAGCCCAATGGAGTTTAGTCGGTATTAATGGAAGAGTCACCATTCGAGTCCGACACGCCCCCAGTGCACCCCGTGTGGTAGATTGGACCCTACCAATAGCACGTGTACTGGGCTAGGACATAAAGGTCTTCTCCACTGTAAAAAAAAACACACGCACATACACACACATACAGACTTTTTCCGATCTCGACGAACTGAGTCGAATGGGATATGACACTCGGCCCTCCGGGCCGGGATTAGGTTGACGTTTTCAGAGTGATTGCATAACCTTTCTATATGAGAAAGGCAAAACATACATACATACACACGTACTTGGAACTATTGAGAACCAGAGGCACAGGTCCAAAGCCCTGGTAAAGGAGGATGGTTGTGATGATCTGGGCCGCGGTCACCACGTAGAGCAACAAAAGGTCATAACCCCAAGTCCAAGGCGTGAAGCGACCCGTGCCGAGGGATGAGTAATCAAGGGGGTGAAAAAGATACTCGATCGTTAACGGAGCCTGTGGGGTACCTGGGCAACCCCCACAGCAAGCGTCCCTTACCACGTTACTGCGGAGCTCTGGCGTGGCGGACCTTTCTTTTTCGCGCGACTCGTGGGATAAATGAGCGACGTGAAAAAAAACAAAATCCAAAAAAACAGAGGTGCCGAACCCCTTTGCTAGAGGTGGTTTGGCGAGGTCTCCCCCCGTGGGGAGAGTAGTGGAGCGACGGCGGCTGCATCCGACAGCACCAGTGACCCCCCAGCATAGCCCTACCAATGCGCTGGACGAGCCACTAACCGTGATGCGCAAAGTGGTGGAGCAGCTCGATGCAATAATCGAGTTCACTAGCGCGAAGCAAAACATCAGCAAGGAGCTGAAAAAGAGTCTGCTGGTGCTCCGGAAGGCTGTTCATGTCGCAAGACAGGAACAGCAGGCTTACGCCAAGAGGGTGGAATGTCGGGAGAAGTCCGATAGAGGAACCTAGACAGTGGCCTCCAAGAGGGCGGGAAGAGAGAAGGCCGACATAAATACCCAGACAGGGGCCTTCCCCTTCCCCTTCTATGGAGCAGCCATGTCGCTCGAAGCGGCGGCCGAGTTCCCTTCGAAGGGCAAGGCAAGGGCAAGCGCAAGACGACGTCGAACGCGAAGCGCCTTAGGAAGTCACCAAGCGAGGGTGCAAAAACCAACACCACACGGCGTGTAACCGTCACGGCCAAACGCCGTTTGGTCGAAGTAAACCGGGGCGAAAATGACCCCGCCGGGCAGAGAGAAGATGCCAGCAACTCGGCGCAACCGGGGCAGGGGGCGTAAACCCCTGTATGCTGGTCACCAAGAAGAAGCCGACACCGACACCGAATGCACCGCGGCCCGCGAAGAAGGCCAAGGACAGAGGCGAGGCCTTGTGGTTAAAGACCGACAAGGACAAATACGCCGACGTTCTAAAGTCGATGAAGGCGGCCGAAAGCCTCTCGGCCCTTGGGCAAGACGTGCGCAACGTGAGACGCACCAATACAGGAGAAATGATTTTGGTGCTGAAGCGAGGCGCACAATCCAGTGCGGTCTACAAGGCCTTGGTCCAAGAGGTCCTGGGTGAAGGACCTCTTGCAGCCTTAAAGGAGCAATGCGACGTAACAATCGAGTGGGCCTCTGTGTGCTTGAGAGGGGAACCCTCCGGCACCCAAGTAGCCTACTTCAGGCTACTAAAGGCGGATGCCAAAAAGGTTACCGTGAAAGGAAAACTGAAGATCGGCTGGTCGGTATGCCCAATTAGCATACCCCAGGCACCTTCAGTGGATAGGTGCTATCGGTGCCTTGATTCCGGCCATAAATCCTACGAGTGTAAGGGCATAGACAGGAGCAAACTATGTCGACGCTGCGGTGAGGAGGGGCATAAGGAGCGGGGCTGCACTAAGGCACATAAATGCCTTAGCTGCACAGCTAATAAGCAAGCCCGTAATCATGCTATGGGCGGACCTTCGTATCCCTTCGGTGAGGCAAATAAGAAGAAGCCGTGAACGTTACACAGCTTAATCTTAACCATTGTGCAGCAGCTCAACAGCTGTTGTGGCAGTCGGTCTCGGAGTCGAGGACAGATGTCGCCCTCCTATCAGACCCGTACAACATCCCTGCCGGCAACGGCAATTGGGTGTCGGACGTGCCTGGGATGGTGGCAATCTGTACAATAGGACGGTTCCCGGTTCAAGAGGTAATAAACTCCTCCGCCGAGGGTGTTGCGATTGCCAAGATCAATGGTGTGTTTTATTGTAGCTGCTACGCTCCACCAAGGTGGCCCATAGAACAGTTCAACCAGATGATCGACAGGTTCTCATCAGACCTAGTGGGCCGGAAACCGGTAGTTATAGCGGGAGACTTTAACGCTTGGGCAGTAGAGTGGGGTAGCCGCTGTACAAATAGCAGGGGCCAAGCGCTAATGGAGGCGCTTGCGAAACTCGATACTGTGCTAGCTAACAATGGCTCCGCGCACCCAAGTAAGCCTCATACAGGATGTATGAACGCGTGAGCGAGAGTCAATGAGTACATCAAGTACAGCCACAGCCAGCACCCCAGACGTAATACCGAGAGGTAGTCCCTGGTGGGGACGATGGTGGAGCCCAATGGAGTTTGGTCGGTAATAATGGCAGCGTCACCATTCGAGCCCAACTCGCCCCCAGTACACCCCGTGTGGTAGCTTGGACACCTACTAATAGCACGTGTACTGGGCTAGTACGTAAACGTCTTCTCCATTGTAAAAAATGGGTAGGTAGTGTCAGAGACACAACCGAAGTGAAGTAGAATACACTTAGGCTGTTAATTCGAATGCTGCAATTTTTGCTATTAAAAGCCAGCTATTTCGATATTTGTTATGATGTATTGTGCCCCGCTGTTATGGCGATTGTGATTTCAGAGTAAAATGTTGGCTATATGATATCATTAATTAAATTCTCCCAATTGATCGATGGTCTATAGCTAACCCAAGCAACCAGAAGTTCGGATAATACTTAAAAAGCACACTTTAAAGTTCACTTAAAGTTCTTAGTGGACTTTCAAGCTGCTTAAGCTTTAATGGAACTTGAAAGCTGCTTAAACCGCTATTAGAACATAAAACGTACTGAAAAATTACTTAAACCGAGAAGCTTATGCAGCTTACTTATACGAACATTTGGTTGCTTGGGAAGTTATGATTATATTTTCTTAGGGGTGTATTTTACCCCATCTACCTCTACATACGCTAGCATTACATTCACATTAATCACTCGCGACGCGTTTGTGCAAATGGAATCTTGGTCATACCTCGAAAATTTTAAACGTGCACCCGAGACACATACATGGCAAAATTCAAATGCTGGGTTTGTTCCATAGTTTCGAGTGGGTAATTATCAACTTGTGCAGAGTCCCTAATTTCCTCCGGTTTCAATCCCGGTAATATTCAATCATCATTTGCCAATCTCTTGGATGCTCGATTCCATGAGTTAAGTTGCATCATAAAGAATTAGCCTTAAGCTAAGTAAGTTTCATTAACGCTGCGCCTTGTATACGCGAAGGCAATGTTTAATAACAACAAAATTGTTTGCTTACGCCGCGACCCTACTGTAGCAGGGGCATGGCATAACCTTATGGAGCAGTCCATTATTTTTAATTGAATCGGCCAGCGACCGACAGTTCTAGAGAGAGCTTTAGAAATGCTTTCAAAAAACTTCGTGCATTTCTCTCAGAGATGCGCGAAAGTGATCTAAACCCGCGTTGTTAAAAAGTCTTTTAAACCCGAGTTAAGAAGTCAGTCGTTTAGGTCAGTCGTATTAAGTCAGTTAGTGACCGCACGGATAGCAGGCGTGCGCGTGTCGGATAAGTCAGTCGTTTAAGTTGTTCTCGCGCGGCCGCGTTAGGTCAGTCGGATAAGTAAAGACATATCAAGTATTCGAAAATCTGTGCGATATTTGTGCGAAAGAAAACGAAATAGCCTACGTCTGTAAGGAAAATCCACCCTGCTCCCGTCATATAAAACCAGTGGCCACCGGCGGCCGACGCTACATTCTGGTGACAGCGGATTTAAAGCCGCAAAAGTGAAAGGCTAGGAAACGCCAAAAACGATTGGAGTAGACAGTGAGTGAAAGTTGTGGATTTGGACATATCTTAGAAAGTTTGCTTGTTGGTGGTAACCAGTTTTAATGCCTGAAATAAGTCTCGTCGCGAGGAAACCTTAACCATAAGTGTAGTCACCTCGACTAGATTCGTGAAAAGCAGAAATTCGGCGATTTCTGATTGTGTTAATATTGAATGTGAAGAAAAAAAAATTCTCCACCTGTCTGCGGAATTTTATGGTGAAAACTGAAGAAAAATTAACAAACCACGAAAAATGCGATAGTTTAAATGTGGAAAAAGGCAAACACTCAGCATATCTGATCGATTCAGTGCAAGTTTCTTTGTTCACAAAACTTCGACGGAGTGCGTCAACGATCTCTACAAATACATATGCGCTTGCTACGAGTTTGAAAACTGAGTTTGCAGAACGCATTTATGTCTGGAGTCCAAAACCAATTACAAAAGTGAATAACACGAAAAAAAAATAACAGACGAAAAAGGATGCAGTTCAGGTAAGTGAACCGTTTCCACTTTATTTGCAACATTTTACTCGGCATTTTAGTTATTCACTCCCTTAGAGTCCTTTGATCCGTTATGTTCATATTAATGACTCAAAAAGTTTAGTTCAGCCAAAAATTTTTTATTGCCTGAAGAAAAGTTACAAACTAATACTTTTCAGGTTTCTCATCTTGATTGAGCGCTGACATTTGATGTTTCTCATCTTGTTGAGCACTGAGATTTGTCCTCTAATTCGAACCATCGAATTTTAAACAGCTATCACTTTTTAGCACAGCCGGCAAGTTTGTTAGTAACCTCATGGACTTTAATCAATAAGTTCTCTTAAGGAAAAACTTTGATTTTTGGAGATGAAGATGAAAAATATTGGATCGCTCGCAATATATTTCGCTTTCAGCCCATGTGGTAACCATAATATACGGGGTTTAAAGTAATTATTCAAGCAAATAATCATTGATTTTCAGATTGATGACAAATTAACACTAAATCGATGACAAGTTTTTTATACTAACACTAAACAGACCGATAGAAATGGCGAGTCCAAGCTATCAGGTCAGTTTGTTTTATTAATGCCAACCATCCTTAAGGATATAAGGATCACTGGTTGGGGATCCACTGAAGGCGCTACCAGGGTATCATGACCCGGAGCAGCACATTGTAGGTGACACGCAAAAGTGGCTGTCCAATTTAATTTATCCATTGCGTCGACGAAAACCGTCGCAAGCAATGCAGTTGTTTTCTAAACAAACGAAACCACGGTCAGACGTTGGATGCCGCGTATATGATGCACACAGCACCATAAGTACTGGTGTTTTCCTTTAACGAGTTAATTAATAAACAAAAACGTACGAGCTACGTCTTTGATCGAGACCTGGGAGTAGGTCAAGTTCATGCTATAACAGCAGCGTTCTGTTTCACGAAAGTAACGTTTTTGTTACGTATGCCTTTGATGTCGCCCGTACATTGGGGGTCACAGAGCAAGCAATCAAGAAACAACAAAAATAAACATTTCTTCCACCCACTATATATGAAATTGAGAAATCCAAGAGAAGAGATATACATGCAAAATGAATTTTAGAAATGCTAAACCTATCAAGTAGATATGACAGATAGGGTAATCCAATTAAGAAATCGCGTGGTGAAGAAAACTGAAAAGTCTACGAAAATTAAACCAATCGACGAGGCAAAAATAAGGTCTACGTTGTTATCAAACCAAAAAGGCGATAGAGTAATCAAGACTACTAGTCATTTAATCAAAAAACCAAAAGAATTAACAAGAAACCGACTTTGTAAGTGACACGCAAAAGTAGCTGTCCAACGTTTCATTCAATATGAAAACCGTCTCGCACAAAAAAAGCATATAATGCAACCCGACCTCCTGGCATAAAGCCGGAGGGTACTAAGTCGGTCATTCGAAAACACAGAAAGTTCGAAAATTAATAAGAATTAATCATCACCCAATACCAGGGAAACATACATTGTTAGTATCGCTCAGAACAAGCCTCTGACGAATCAATTTAAAAATGGGAAAGCACGCAGCACGATATGTGTTTGTGTTTGCTTTTATCAAATTAATAAATAAACAGAAGCGTACGAGCTTCGACTGAGTTTCACATTATCAATATAGATTTGATCCCAATTTGGGTACTGCTAGGTACAGTTCACATTCCAAACTTGCATTGCAGCTGTTTTTTTTAACACTTTCGAGCGATTCTTACCAATCTCCTACCAGGAGCTTCATAAAAAGCACGACTGCGAAGAGCCATTGGTGGCATGCTATAGGTTGCCATAAAAAGAAACAAAAAAAAAAAAATAAAAACAAACCCATGAACCCATGAATTCTTCGCTCCGCTATGCAGCACAGCTGTTTGAATAAACAACGGCAGAACTAACTACATAGCGCAAAACAGTTGGAAGAACGAATTAAATGTCAGGTTCGAGCAAATGCAAGCGTCGAAAATTGAAGGTCAGGTTTCAATAACTTGACCGCGAAATTAATAACTTAAAACCATGTAGGCCATTGGAATACGGTGTTTACCTGTGGGTAAAAACACTGTTATATGCTGACTATATTATGTCACCCGTTGCTTTGCGCAAAGTGACTAATTCATCACTTTATGAATCACGTGCAGTTATGATGTAGTTTATTTAGCCAGCCTTGACCATAGACAAGCTTACGTTAGAACATCAGGGTGACTTAATTATGATTATCAAAATATTTGTTATAAGGTTTTGTTCGAAAACACCGCACAGGAAATTTAAAATATAATTGAATCGACTATAATGCGTTGGAAATATATCGCTGTGAGCAAGATTAGGGTGGTTCGTTTTTCATTGATTGTTAGAAGTCAATAAAGTTTTGATACCACTATAATTTATTATTTGGGGCAATTAAAATTAATAATAAAAGAATACACGATTATTGAAAAATGGATAAATTAATAATATTGAAAAATTTATTAAAAATCGCATGGCAGCAGAGTGTGCTGTGGAACGAAAATATTTCAATAAATATAAAAATATAATAATAAAAGGATTTAATCCAGTTAATATTCCAATGATACTTAGTAATAGCTGGCAACCATATTAAATATTTATTCTATTTTGAAAAGATGGATTACGAGTTTCCGAAGACGGAAGCAATTCAATGCATTCCAGAATTTGATGGATCTACCGATGAGCTAGATGCATTCATCTATCATATAGAACACTTTGAAAAGCAAATACCCCAGGGAGTGTCACGAGATGAGTTGATCTACGTGGTACTCTTAAAACTAAGAAAGAATGCAGCAGCCCAAATATTGAAAATTAAAGCCGATACTTGGCCAGAATTAAAACAAAATTTAATAAAGAAATTTGGTAAACGAGAACGGATAGAAGAGGTAATTTCAAAAATTGAGACCCTTCGACAAAGTCCGAACGAATCGTTTAACGGACCACTTCAGGCAAAACTGCGTTTATTCGACGTCTCCACAAAACTTTTTTTTCTCTGTATATATCGCTAGAATTTCATTGAAAGCTTCTTACTACCTAAAATGAAGTTGAAATAATATTTAGGAATGTACTGAAAATTGATAGGTGTATTCATTACGAAGATATCCTGTCCAGAAAATTTTAGACCCTGTATAGAACCAATCAACATGGATCATTTTGGTACTTCAATTTTCTAGTCAGTATATCTTCGTAAATATATAAAAGATAACACTGAACCTACCTTGATCCCTTCGTGATATTCTAAGGAAGCTTTTCCAATACACTGCTTCACCAAAAAGCACTCAAAAATTGGAATTTCCTGTCCGAAAGATTTAGGCGAATAGATGTTTATTTACATCCATATCGGCAACACTATGGCGTTTGCAATTAGGTTTTACACCAACCGACATAACCCCACAAAATGAGCCGGATGAACTTCGTTTGACAATTCTCGGTGGTTTGTTTACATGGTAGTTACGTAAGTTCGAATGTAACAGATGAGCACCCGTTGCACTCGCACTCACGTAACTGACAAAGTAAACAAACCACCGAGAATTGTCAAACATGAACTTCATTCATCATAAGTTCATTCGTGTCGTCATCTTGTAGAACTCAATAGTTTGCATGCACAATGTGAACTCGGATAAAGCATGGTCAAAATCGAATATCGAATATTGTAAAACGTACTTATTAGAATATAATCACATATCCATATAAAATAAACTACAAATAGTGCGTTCCATTTTGGTTATCAATAATGATATGCATTTTTACCAATTTATAGCGAAGAAAATTATGAAAACATGCTTGCATAAATGACCATTTATAGTGGTACATTTGTTACATTATGAAAACATTTTGCATAAAAAGATATCTCATGGCCAGCTAGCTTCAGTTTGGCTTATTTGTTTACTCAAATGGCATGACTTCCATTGACGTCAATCCTTTTATCTAGCACGCTAGTTGACAAGGGTTTATATCAGTTTTAGAAAACCAATGCTGCGAAAAATAATGAAATGTTGATTTGTTGATTTTACACATGCCACTAAAAAGCAATGCTGTGCATGAACACGAACAATAATGATAGCGTATAATGAAAAGGCTTAGCTGTTCATAAGAATTACTGAAAGCAGTTGATTTTTCGAACCATCCACATCTGTCTTACTATCCGATTAATGACAGGCGGCTGTCCCGAACAAATAGTCGAAACTAAGAGATTCATGTTCAAAATTATATTATTTATTGTAACTATTACAACGAGCTTTCAGTGGGCTCTAGTTTTTCAAATGTTCCACCGATATCAAGCATCTGTTCATGATCGAAGTTTTATTCATGTTGCAAAAGTTCTATTAGTCAGCTCATACATAGAGTACAGGTATAGAAGCAAGAACATTTTTTCCGGATAGCCTGTAAGCAGTTGAATAAAAATTCGTAACATGTCACCATATCACTCAATTTTGCATATGTACGAGAATAACCTTTATATCCCTGTTTGCACACAATCCAGCAAACATCGTAAGCTGAAGGCGTTTTTATTGCGAGAGAATAAGCTGAACAAGAACTGTTCAAACCATTATATAACTAGATTGTTTGTTGAGAAGGTCCGTATACCGATTGCTGAAAGTCTTCTAGGTAATCATAGCGCCGGTTAGCGGTACCCGAACAAACGTAAAACCCATAATTCCTCCATGCTCATGGTCCAAATTCACCCCCATTGCATGGTGTTTTGATAGTGCTTGAAATTGATTCAACCCATGAAAACACAATCAGCATGGTCCGAAAATTCTCATATAAAAACCATATTTGGGTTTATTCATGGGTTTTCGAGCCCATTTTATGGTTCTGAAATTTGGCACGGACCATATTCAGGGTATTTTTATGGGGTAAAATGGTGGTTCAACCCATGTCATTTGAAAACGACAGATATATTTCTTGCACATATTGAAAACTTGGATGTCAGTTATCAATGCCTCAAGAATCTGATCTCAGATTTACAC
Organism: Topomyia yanbarensis; assembly: GCF_030247195.1. Taxonomy (NCBI): domain Eukaryota; kingdom Metazoa; phylum Arthropoda; class Insecta; order Diptera; family Culicidae; genus Topomyia; species Topomyia yanbarensis. The sequence continues at coordinate 234,572,102 of NC_080672.1, read as the reverse complement.
TGAACTGTTGTGGGGTCTGTTCAAGAGCTTTGAGCAATATTCATGTTTTTTCTAACATCTCGAAGGTGACATTGTAACATGACCAGAACCTACGTAAACACTCTGATTTAATTTGGAGCCATATTGGCCAGTTTAGAGTAATCTAGAACCGATTTTGGGGCCCTTGTAGAATAAGCTGCATTTAGCTAAGCGCTCGTTACTCCGTGGAAAATGAATTTCACTATCGCGAAAATCTCTAGCTGTAGTTTCAAACGTGTATACTCCGTAGTGTTGCAGATAAATAACAGTAACTACATGAACAGGGGACCAGAAAGTGGTGGTGTACCTAGATGCTCCAATACGTGTTATAAATACTTTACATAGAATCAGTAGTTAAATTTCAATGGAACTTTACTGAACATTACCTAAGAAAACATCGATTTCGTGATCAGTGCAACTGCAGTGCACTAAACTCGAATCAATATTCATGGTTCCATTCGTGCCTTGAAAACTGATTCATGATACCGAGTATGTTAGTCACGATTCATTATTTGTATTCGTAAAATAATTCACAAAATCAGAAAATACTTTTTCACTTTCATGATAAAGGTAATAAAATATATAGTTTTATGCATGATATTGACATTTTCAGGTTGACGATTTCACAGAACCCAGTATTGTTCATGGATCCGTAATCTTGTGCTTGCATGCTTGTGAATAAGTTCGTAAATTTTGAAAATTATTTTCACTTTCATGCAACTCTGCACATAGCCTTGAAAATTTCACGTGGACTATTTTACAAAATTTGACATATGTTTCATAAATATAATTTCATTTCACGAGCTGTTTCATAAAAAATTGAATTGTTGTATCCAACCAGTCATAGGTGCGACCGGTAGATATAAGAAAACTATTAGGATCCTGAACGTCGTTCTTTATTAAATAAGATTCAGCGAATACTACGCTGAGCGCAAAAAATACATTAGAGAGTCACAATTCGTGGTAATGAATTGATTCACAAAACTATAAAATATCGCTTATCGATTACGCTTTCATGATCCCGTTCATATTCCTCTTCAAAAATCTGATAGCAAACTCAACAAAAAAATCATGATAACGTGCAAAGAAGTTATGAAATTCGTCTCTAAGCTCCCAAAATCATGAACGTGAATCACATTATTCTGCTAGAGAAATGAGATGGTAAATTCATGAACAAATATCATGACAATGTACTTGATTTTACGAAAATCATGACTAATCTATTGACATCATAAACATTGTTCAATTCTCGACTCATTTAGTCGATGTAGTTAATACAAACCAGTGTTTTTTAAATTATGTACTAGAATCATAAACAAAACGGAACATATTCGGGATGCAACCACAGTGATTATACCAAATATTCGAGTGCAACGCGAACGCCATGTGTTATTGGCGTGAACTAGTTTAGAAACTGGTGTCAAAGTAGTTATAAAGTAGAGGTTTCATTCCTTAGATAAAATAAGGTGTCATTTGTTTCTATGCAACCATTGGTTGAAGCATCTGTTTCACTACAGTATACCGTTAACCATTTCATTGATTTGTTTGTGCCCGGAAAAATTACTGATGACGCAAAAAAATGTTTCGACCAGTGCGACACTGTACTATGACTATTGAGGTTGTATACGCTTTTTGCAAACCATGTTCGTTGCTATACATAATATAACAAACTGCAAAAGGCGACTTTTTCAAATAAAACGCTAGATTTTTGCTTGGCATGTCTTGTCAAAACCATCAAAGCAACCAACAGTGTTCCTAGAATATTTTCGCTGCCAAAGCATTTTTTTCCATTGAAGTGGTCCCTTAAAGAGTATAAAATACGGGCTGAAATAATAAAAGATCAAATTGATGTTTATAATGAAGGGACTGGCATCAAGGATATGCCAATGATTATTAGCCTTAGATTACATTTTATCGCGGGTCGGAAAATCCAATTGAATATATAGATGAAGGTAGAGATTATGAGCTACCTGAAAGAAATTATCGGCCAGAAATAGGCGAAAGTAATTTCAAATATTCACCGCAGAATTATGAGGAAACTTACTGGTCAGATTTTGATCAAAACACAAAAACTAAAAATTTTAAACAGAATCAGAAGCCCCGAAGGCAAGATTATGATTCTAACATAGATCACTACCAAGACCAAAATAGCCAATTGGGCGTAAATTGCTTCACGAATGAAAGAAGCATAAATACAAATTTACGGAATTATTACGCAACCAGACAGGGTGCAAATACTAACAGGCAGTTGCCTGCCGAAAGATACAATGGCTACGAAAGGCCCAAGACAAAGCCAGATAACGGCAATAATAAATTGGGAAGAGATACTTCTCAATATGAAAAATTGAATATAGAATGTACTAGGAACAATCAGTTACTAGTAAATATCGCCTCAGTTGCAAGGCCAGATACTAAAGTTAAGTATATGCTTGATACAGGAGCATTCCTTAATGTAATAAGATGGGACACGCTCTCGAAAATTGGAGCCAGACTCATCAATTATAGAGATAAAGTAAATATTACCGGTTTTAATCTGACACAGACAGAAACCATTGGGTCAGTAGAGACCAATTTCATAATTGGGAATTCCGATTATAAAATTAAGTTTTATGTGGTAAAAGACCTATGTGTTCCAGGAATTATTGGAGCAGAATTTTTAAAAGAACACACAGTTTTTATCTCCCAGCATTTGGACTACATCGCACTCAGTAAATCGAATGAGTTCGACAAAAAGTCAAATGGAGATAAGATACAAAATACTGATAATTTTACGTTAAGAGGGGAAAATATACCGAACAACGCGGATGAAAAGAATCCAACTAAATACGTCGAAGAAAAACGTAATAAGACCCCCGAAGGAAGGGACGCGATTAATAATAGAAACCAAAATAAAATGGTAAGAGATAATGAAATGCCCTCAAATATGTCGCGCAAATGCGAAATTACAGCCGAGAAGGCAAGCCAGACAGAGGCAATTATAAATTATACTGATGCTGGGTCTCAGTACAATATGGAAGAATTAAATAATCAAATTGATACACTTCACAGAAGAAAGTGTATGACTAGTATGGTCCCAGAATACGGATCAGAAAATAGGACAGTTTTAAGTGATTATGGTACAAATAAGAATTACTACAAGAAGAATTACATGAATGAATCCAACGACGAGAGTTTCGTGGATTCCTATTATGAAGAACAAATTTCAGAAAACTTGGATGACAACCAGGACTATTGTCTGGTTGAAAATAAAAAGTACGATCAGTTACGTGGTAATGAACGAACTGAAAAATTATTAGAAATTCTTAATTTGAATCATTTAGAAGGATATAATTTCCAAGCCATGGAATCAATAATGGCTGAATATAGTGATGTGTTCTACCAAAAAGGAGACCATCTAACAACTACAGACGCGGCGGTCCATGAAATAGAGACGACGTCAAACGTGCCGATAAATAAAAGGCAATATAGATTTCCCGAAGCAACGAAAAAGCATATAAATGCAGAAATCGAGGAAATGTTGAAGCAGGGCATTATTAAGCCTAGTAAAAATCCATGGAATGCACCGGTTTTGTGCATACCTAAAAAGGACGATGAAAACGGAAATAAAAAGTATAGAATCGTGGTCGACTTTAGAGCATTGAATTTAGTAACGAAACCGTATATCCAATCCCGCTGATCGACGAAATACTCGACAACCTCGGAGGATCAAAATATTTTTCAACATTGGACTTGAAATCTGGATTTTACCAAGTCCCGATCAATCCAAAAGATGCGGCTAAAACAGCCTTTTCCACCCCAAAAGGGCATTTTGAATTCACAAGAATGCCTATGGGCCTTAGAAATAGTCCATCAACATTTCAGAAGTTTTTTTTTTTTTTTTTATTCATTTCGTTTATTTGATAGGCACAAATGCGTTAGCTTGGCGGTGCCAAATGCTTTTGTTTTTACATTTTGGATATCTTAAAACTAGGAGGTTACAATGTTGAAATATTTTTTTTTTACAAAGGAAAAGAAAGTTTACAGCTATCTTAAGACTAGAAATAAGATTCAATATACAAAAGAGGGCCAAAAGATTTTTTTATGAAAAAAATTTAAAACAAGGGATTCACTTTGATATACAAGAGGGGGAGTAATAGTATTTTACGAAATATTTTACGGTTATCTTAAAACTAACAATATAGTTTAGTACACAAAAGGGGGAACAAATATTTATGAGAAATTTCACAGAAATCTTAAAACTAGGGATTCAATTCTATTTACAAGATGGAGGACAAGAGTTTCAATAAAGAGTAAAAATTATAGCTATCTTAAAACTAGGAATACAGAATACTAATTTGAATTTTTTAACTAAAACTTATGCTTGGTCAAGATATTCAAAGGGTGGCTTATTTCCGCATCAGTGTAGCAGCAGTTGTATCAAAGACAGGGGAGAGACAGGGAAAGAAGAGCAAAACTTGCAACTTTCGCTCGAACGGCGGGGGGGGGGGGGGGGAGGGAGATCAGCGTATCAAATTTGCGCCTCAGTCTAGTAAGTCGTCGAGTACCGGATTGGCGGATGGTATTCTTCGGACCCGCGGGGAATCCTTCAAAAGTCATCGGACCTCGAGTCGCTCTCGCTTCAGTTTCCTTCTATGCAGGCGTAGTGGTAAGGGCGACGGCGGTTACATAGTGGCACTCTGGAGCTGATCGGTTCCACAAGGCAGGAGGAAACTCTAAAAACGAGAAATAAAAGAGAGGGGCTAAATTGGGATATTTATCGTTTTTATGAAGGTATAAATAAGGGACATATAGGGGAAATCACGAGTTGCCAGCATATCTCGGACTGGTACATTGGGTGGTCTACCTCGGGCCCGAAGGGATTCCTTTAACTGAGACCTGGCGTCACAATACCCGGCGCACACCCAGACAACGTGTTCGATGTCGTGATAGCCCTCGTCACAAGCGCACAGACTACTCTCCGCAAGCCCAATACGCCGCAAATGCGCATCCATGGTGTAGTGATTGGACATAAGTCGGGACATTACACGAATAAAATCCCGACCCACATCCATCCCCCCGAACCAAGGCTTCGTTGATACCTTTGGGATAATCGAATGTAGCCATCGTCCAAGTTCCCCATTGCTCCACGAGGTTTGCCAACTGTTGAGCGTCCTCTGACGACAAATACTAAAAAATTCATTGAAGCAGATTGGTCTTTCGTATATGTCACCATTTAATGCGCCCACCTTTGCTAATGAGTCGGCCTTTTCATTGCCCGGGATAGAACAATGAGAGGGGACCCAAACAAAGGTAATCTTATAAGATTTTTCAGATAACGTACACAAGGACTCCTGTATCTTCCCCAGAAAATACGGTAATTGCTTTTTAGGCTTCACCGCACGAAGAGCCTCGATAGAGCTGAGGCTGTCCGAAACGATGAAGTAGTGATCTGTGGGCAGAGTGTCGATGATCCCAAGGGTGTACTGAATTGCAGCTAACTCTGCGACGTAAACTGAAGCGGGATCATTGAGCTTGAATGAAGCGGTGATAGTATTGTTGAAGATACCGAAGCCAGTGGACCCATCGAGATTTGATCCGTCAGTGTAAAACATTTTGTCGCAGTCGACTTCTCGGAATTTATTATAAAATATATTGGGGATCACCTGCGGGCGTATATGGTCCGGGATTCCACGAATCTCTTCCTTCATGGATGTGTCGAAGAATACAGTAGAATCAGAAGTATCTAGCAAACGAACACGGTTGGGAGTATATGCAGAAGGATTAATGCTCTGTGCCATGTAGTCGAAGTACAAGGCCATAAATCGGGTTTGAGAATTAAGCTCGACGAGCCTCTCGAAGTTTTCAATTACCAACGGGTTCAGAATGTCGCATCGGATGAGCAATCGATATGAGAGTTCCCAAAATCGATTTTTTAGCGGAAGAACGCCCGCCAGCACTTCGAGACTCATCGTATGGGTCGAGTGCATGCAACCCAAGGCAATGCGCAAGCAACGATACTGGATTCTCTCTAGTTTGATGAAGTGTATGTTCGCAGCGGAGCGGAAACAGAAACACCCGTACTCCATCACCGACAATATCGTTGTTTGGTACAACCTGATCAGGTCTCCTGGGTGAGCACCCCACCATGTTCCAGTTATTGTTCGGAGAAAATTGATCCTTTGTTGGCATTTCTGTTTCAGATACCTAATGTGACATCCCCAGGTACCTTTAGAGTCGAACCAGACCCCGAGATATTTAAATGTGAAAACCTGGTTGATCGTTGCACCCATTATTAAAAGCTGGAGTTGCGCCGGCTCACGTTTCCTAGAAAAAACAACCAACTCAGTTTTCTCCGTGGAGAACTCAATACCCAGCTGAAGAGCCCAAGCAGACAAATTGTCCAAGGTATTTTGTAATGGTCCTTGCAAGTCGGCAGCTTTGGGCCCTGTAACAGAGACCACCCCGTCGTCTGCAAGTTGCCTTAGCGTGCATGAATTGGCAAGACAATCGTCAATGTCATTCACGTAGAAATTGTAGAGCAGGGGACTTAGACATGAGCCCTGGGGAAGACCCATGTAGCTAAATCGCGATGTTGTTAAATCGCCATGCGAAAAGTGCATGTGCTTTTCAGACAACAGGTTTAGCAAAAAGTTATTTAAAATTGGCGAAAGACCATGCTGGTGCAGCTTCTCTGACAGAGTGTTGATAGAAACTGAGTCAAAAGCCCCCTTAATATCCAAGAAGACTGATGCCATCTGCTCTTTGTTAGCATAGGCCATTTGGATTTCTGTAGAAAGCAACGCAAGGCAATCGTTCGTCCCTTTGCCTTTGCGGAAGCCAAATTGTGTATCTGACAGTAAGCCATTTGCTTCAACCCAATTGTCGAGGCGAAACATGATCATTTTCTCGAACAACTTCCGAATACAGGACAGCATTGCAATCGGCCGATACGAGTTGTGGTCGGAGGCTGGTTTTCCTGGTTTTTGGATGGCGATGACCTTCACTTGCCTCCATTCATAAGGGACAATGTTACCCTCAAGAAACTTGTTAAATAAATTCAACAGGCGCCTTTTTGCAGTGTCAGGCAGATTCTTCAGCAAGTTGAATTTGATTCTGTCTAACCCTGGGGCGTTATTGTTGCACGATAAGAGAGCAAGTGAGAACTCCACCATCGAAAACGGTGTTTCGTTCGCGGTATCGTGAGAAGACGCGGCGCGGTACGTTTTCTGTACCGGGACAGAGTCCGGACAGATCTTCTTGGCGAAAGCGAATATCCAACGGTTTGAATATTCCACGTTCTCGTTGGTACTATTATGATTACGCATACGTCGAGCCGTACCCCAAAGAGTGCTCATCGCTGTTTCTCTCGTTAACCCGTCGACGAACCGGCGCCAATAACTGCGTTTTTTGGCTTTCATTAGACTCTTCATTCGCCTTTCTAACGACGCGTACTGTTGATAGCTAGCGGGTAACCCGTCTTCCCGGAAGGCCTTATATGCAGTGGACTTTTCCGCGTACAGCTCTGAGCACTCTTTATCCCACCACAGGGTGGGAGACCGTCTATGGGTATTCGCGCTGGGTACTGGTTTAGTCTGAGCTTGATTCGCACTGTCGAGAATCAAGCCAGCCAAAAACCTGTACTCTTCCTCCGGAGGAAGTTCTTGAGTGGATTCGATTTTAACGGATATCGCGGTCGCGTAACTCTTCCAATCAATGTTCCGTGTGAGGTCATACGATACATTGATTGTTTCCGATGGTCTTGAACCGTTAGCAATTGAAATCACGATAGGCAAATGATCGCTACCGTGGGGATCAGGGATCACCTTCCACATGCAATCTAACTGTAGCGATGTCGAGCAAAGCGATAAATCCAACGCGCTTGCGCGTGCTGGTGGTGTAGGAATCCGCGTCATTTCTCCCGTGTTTAAGATGGTCATGTTGAAATTATCGCAAAGATCTTGGATTAATGTTGATCTATTATCATCATGAAGACAGCCCCATACCGTACCGTGCGAGTTAAAGTCTCCCAGAACTAGCCGCGGTGCCGGTAAGGATTCCGTGATATTACAAAGCGTTCGGTGCCCTACCGAGGCTCTAGGAGGAATGTAGATGGAAGCAATGCAAAGGTCTTTACCTTTGATTAAAACTTGACAAGCGACAATTTCAATGCCTGGTGTCGAAGGGAGGTTAATTCGGTTGAAAGAATAGCACTTTTTGATCCCCAAAAGTACTCCTCCATAGGGGTTTTCTCGATCCAGACGAATTATATTAAAGTCGTGGAAGTTGAGATTTATATCGGAAGTTAACCAAGTTTCACATAATGCGAAAGCATCACATTTTAAACTATTTAGTAAAAATTTAAAGGAATCGATTTTCGGGAGGATACTTCTGCTGTTCCACTGTAGAACAGTGATCGAATCGGTGACCTCGTTCGATGACTTAGCCATCGAAGGATACGATCGCTGCAAGGAGGGGCCATTTAGTAGTCAACTGCTTCAAAAATGTTTGCACTATAGGGAGAAAACGTATCAGAAGGCTTTTAAGAGGATCAGTAACATTGAAAGCTGTGAAAATTAAGTCCACTATGTCAGAAAATTTCATTAGTCCGCTACTGGACTGAGTATCTGTTTGAAAAAAGGGGACACTTGGGGTTTTGGATGTCCCTGGAAGTGGTGGGTACTCCTTGTTAGAATTAATATTTCCAAGTCCTGGAGCAAATTGCTTCGGCTTTTGTGCATCACTTCCGTTGGATTTATTGGTTGTAGATGGCGCACTCTGAGTGGACGACACCTTGGCACCCTTACGAGGCAATGTAGGGGAGGCTGGATTTCTCCTCTTCCTGGATTCCCCTGGGTTAACCAAAGATGTTCCCTCTCGTGGGTCGTCAGATTCTTGCTCAACGTTAGCCAAACCAGCATAGGGATTTTCGGACAGGACAGATGGCGAAGCATTCTTTAGCATTTCTGCATAAGAACGCCTTGAGCGTTCCTTAAGGGAGCGCTTAATTTTATCCCCGCGCTGCTTGTACGCAGGGCATGATTTAAGAGCATGTGAAGGGCCCCCGCAGCAAATACACTTTTCAGTTTCTTTGTCGCAAGAGTCATCCTCATGCTCTCCTTCGCATTTGCCGCATCGTTTCTTATTTCCACAATATGTGGCTGTGTGGCCCAACTGCTTGCAATTGCTGCAGCTCATGACCCGCGGTACAAACAGGCGAACTGGTAGGCGAACCCTGTCAAGGAGGATGTAGTTGGGAAGAGAGGACCCGGCGAATGTCACCCGAAGCGAGCCTGATAGAGAGTAGGTAGTCTTACCTCCCTCGGTGTTTGCGGTATACAATTGTTTGCATTCTAAGATCTTAATCTGTTCAAGAGAGGGGTCCTTAAAGCAGCCAACCCCGTGCTCCAACAGTTCTTCGCATTTCAGGCCCGGTTCGGACACTACCCCATCGATTTCACAGGCCACACAAGGCACGTACGCTTTAAATTCCCACGTAAAGCGCTCACAGCAAGCAATCGCGTTTGCCTGGCCGAGATCACTCACTAGAACACGTATCTTGTTTGCCCGAACACGTGTTATCTGAGTTACGGCCGGGTAATTAGCAGTCAGATCTCGAGAAAGTTTTAATATATTAACCGGTTTCTCTCCGGTCCGAAAATATACCACCCATGGCCCAGAGGAACCTTCTGGGTACTGCTTTATACGGGGAGCAATGCGAGTATTAGGGGGATCAGGGACTTCCATGATTGCATCAGATGGTATTTCGCCCTCGGCCATTTAAGCACGAGGGCAGAGCGTTATATAAACGGGAATGTGTCTTATTATTTGATTACAAGGTAGAGTAAAAGTAGGGAAAAGGAAAGAAAGCAAACGAGGAAAAAAAATAAAGCAAAACTTATCTGCAAACAACGTCGATTGTTCCGCACCAGCGAAAACAATGTACTGGATTTACTGTCGGCACCAGCAGAACGGCTGCTAACGAACGAACAAAGGATGACCTTGACTCACTAAAATTTACACACCGAGCACCACTGTGAAATATAACGATCCGTTCCGTTCAAAGGTTGGGAGACGTATGTTTTCAGAAGTTGATGAACACAATATTATATGAAATTGAAAATGTGAAAGCTATCGTTTACCTAGACGATATTATCATTTACGGGTCGACCATTGAGGAACACAATGAAAACCTCATAAAAGTTTTGAAAGCTATGCGCCGACACAATTTGAAAATTGAGTCAGGAAAATGCCAAATCTTAAGAACCGAAATTAAATATCTCGGACATGCAATTGATTCAGAAGGCATTCGACCGACGGAAGATAATATAAAGGCCATCAAAGAAATGACTGTGCCAAAAACAGTTAAAGGTGTCCGTTCGTTTTTAGGAACGGTTAATTTTTATGGTAAATTCATACCACAAATAGCAGAAAAACGTAAACCATTGAACGATCTGCTAAAGAAAAATGTAAAATTTAGTTGGACTAATGAATGTCAGAAAGCATTCGAAGAATTGAAAGATTTTTTAACTTCAGATACTCTGTTGGTAAGACCGAACTACAAAGATACGTTTGTGATCACAACAGATGCAAGCGAGTCTGCCATTGGTGCAGTACTCTCTAATGAAAAGTCCACCGATAGACCCATAGCCTATGCGAGCAGAGGTCTAGTCGGTGCAGAAAGAAGGTACCATACGATAGAAAAAGAATTACTTGCAATCGTATGGTCAGTAAACAGATTTAAACACTTTATATATAACCAAAAATTTATTGTCTATACGGATCATAGACCATTGATCTCGATATGGCATTTAAAAGAGACTTCCCCGACTCTTACTAGACTTCGCCTAAAATTACAAGGGTTAGAAATGGATATTCGCTACAAACAAGGCAAGGACAATGTTGTAGCCGATTTTTTATCAAGACTTCATCCGGAAACCGATAAGGATGAAATTACTCACACTGTCGCTGTAGTTACTCGACAGCAAAAGCGGCAACAGCAGCAAGAAGATAAAGAACTTGCGAGGCGGACAGACGCAGAGAACAAAACCCCAACACAAATTACGGATCAAACGGGAAGATTTGGTCTTTTTGCGTTGCGTTGCGTTGCGTTGTGACGATGATTTTGGCGGATTGCACACTGACTTCATCATGTTTGACTGCTGATTATCTAATAAGAGTTGCTTAGGAAGTGGTAAGTAGGAATTCATACCAATCCGACCCATATTAAAACCTCAACAGCATGATAGCCATCATTGCCGGCCGCCCCCATCTCCATCGTTCACGGGGAAGGATAAAGGATAAGGTAGACAGGAAGTGTTGATGCTCCACCTACTTAACGGAAGGACGACGATTCATCAGACTCTTCCATAGGTGTCGCGGAGTTGGTGGTTTGGAAGGGTATCAGGTCTAGGATTCGCTCCAAGCAAACGATGCGACCTGTAAAGCATATTTTATTAGGTAGTTGTTTAGTTAGTCTTCGAGTGCACGATCACTCGAAAAAGAGATGATCTTGTTTAGTTTTTGGTTATTTTTAAACTCTGGGCAGCCGGCTACCGAGAGTATACTATGTTCCCTAAACAAAAACAATTTGAACTCCACACAGCCGATCGTGGGAGTATTGCCTGGAAAAGCTAATCTTATCTGCGTAATGGGCCGGATCACTATTTATTGCAACAGTATTTGGACAGAACTCGCTACTTCTTCTCTACGATATATTTATTGGCTTGAAAACTACCAAGTGACAGCATATTATACTGGCAAAAATAGCGCGAGATGTTATAAATCAAGGAAAGTATTTCTTATTTTCCATATCGGATTGTTTGTGGAATACAAGTATACGAGCGATAATACCGAACACTGAAGGGAAATATAAAGGATTGTTAATCTGATGCACGGGCTTGTTAGCAATAACGGAGCTTTAAATTAGGTTCATAAAAACAGACGCGGCGAATTTTCAATACGTATTGAGCCGTGTTCATAGATACTAGTCAGATTAGTCGTATTGGGGCTAATTTCCGATCAACTATTCATTTTACGGCAATGTTTTCTCGACTAGATCTGTTCGCACCCTCTCATTCTGTTCGCACCCTCTCATTCTGCGGTCTAAGGACCAAATGTCATCAATAGACTTAGAATCGCGTGGAGGTATGAGATAGGAAACTTGTAAGAATTTTGCTATCCCACCGTTTGACTACCAGAATGGATGGGAGAACAGTAATACTAGCAAATACCGACTACCATAAGAGCGGTGCAAATTTGAACGAGTGACGTAGAGTACTGCACTGAAAAAAGGACCAGGAGTGCGATTTTACGAAGTTTTAGCTTCCGATGGCCCTACATTTTCTGACAAAGTGAAGTTCTTGAATGTTGAGATTTTTATTACTGTTTAGAAAAGCAAAAGTATCATAAAGCTAGTGTCAGGCCTTCATGAGACCTCAAGAAGTCACTTTTGGAGGTATTCGTAAATGTAGATTTGTCGGTAGACGGTTCCAAATATAATAGAAAAATACCTAATTTAACACAACTACAGATCACTTGCAACATAAAAAGCTTTTTGTGAAATTCGACAGCTCCATCTTAGGCCAATTCAATAAATTTCCTGCATGAAAGTTTCCATTTTTTAAAAACGGTTTTTAAGCCAAAGCTTTGGAAGTTAAACCTTGGCGTGGAAGTGCCGGTATATTAATATATTCTGTTACTTAGTGTAGAATTAGATTTCGTCATTTACGGCTAATATACAACCGCCAGAAGAAACTTAAAACGTTGGTACACAATCAAGAAAGGCGAATCAGAAAAGGTATATGTCAGTGTTTCACTAAATACAGACTGGAAAGAGGGTAATATGGAAAACCTTAAGGTCCGCCCAGATTAAGTCTTCGGTACGGAACAAAACCTCGGCCTAGGAACTCCTAGCATGTTGTTAGTCGCCTCTTACGACATGGGAGCAGTTCCCAGAGGTTCTATTCTTGGTTGAAATAGTGCAAAAAGACTTCAGCCCGCCGGACACCACACGGCTTCAAACGGGAAGATTTGGTCTTTTCAAGAAAAACAGATATCCGAGTGGAATCCGCACATGGATGGTTTAGAGAATATCGATTTCGAATGGGACGAGAAGGGTGATGTTGAAAGATTGATCTCACATCAAGACTTCCAGAATGATCTAGCCCAAGGACGTATTGATTTTAAATTATTAAAATTTTCGAAGAGCAAGATCGAAGAAAGCCAAACAGACGCCACATTCGTGATTGTCAACAGTAAATCAGCCTTTAAAGAGCTAAGCGAATTGGTCGACCTACCTCATGGGTTGAAAGATTATTTGAACGGTAGAGTATTTGCGATACCCAACCGAAAAATATGGGGAATGATATTAAACGGGTCGAGCCGATCAAGAGCCGACACAAAAGTATTTTTTGAAGGGTTAGTTGACGCGTTTGCGAACTGTCCCGAACATATGAAAGGAGATAAGAACATTCAAATTATCTCTTACAGAAATATACAAACTACACCGGAAACAAATATTTTAAGATTCATTGCAGGAAAATTCAATAAGGTGTTCACTCTATATGCACCAGAGAAAGAGCGAATGCACGTACCAGTAGAAGAGAGAGAAACTGTTCTTAAAGAGTTTCATGACTCTCCGCTGGCCGGACATGTCGGAAGTAAAAGAATGTTAAAACGTATAAGCCCACTATTCGAGTGGAAAATTGTACATGGATATTGTAGTATTACCCGAATCAGTTTGGGGAAATAAATACGGTCTAGTCATGCAAGACGACCTAACTAGATTTTTAACAGTAGCACCGATGGAGAACCAGGAAAGTTCGACGGTTGCCCAAACTTTTGTAGAAAACTACATCTGTAAATTTGGAACTCCCTTGGAGTTAGTTACAGACAATGGAACAAATTTTGTAAGTTCCTTAATGAAAAATGTATGTAAGATTTTAAAAATAAAGAAAATCACCACAAGTACCTACCACCCACAAGCTAATTTGGTGGAAAGGTCCAATAGAGAATTAAAAATCTATCTAAGGCAGTACGTTGGAAAGGATCCGAGAACTTGGGATCAACACTTGCCTTTCTTTACGTTTGAATATAATACAACGTTAAATTCATCGACTGGTTACACACCATTCGAATTACTATATGGTCAACGCGCAAACATCCCGAACTCAGTATACAAATGGGACAGTGATGGCGTATATTATGAAGATTATGTGAATGAGATGCGGTCTACATTCAAGCGCATGCATACTCAAGCACGCGAAAATTTGATTTTA